>NW_007843384.1:0-699 GCF_000696425.1 Galeopterus variegatus
AATCACAAAAGAGCAATTCAGGGCTGTGAGTCAGCATCTTATCTAGACGTAATATCAAAATGATTTAATAGGTAACATAATCTGTTTGAAAGACATACACACCTCCTTGGAGAAGCTTTGAGAAAACAGGAGTTTGCAAGTTTATGAATAGTTTATTACATTTCAATAAGTGTATCATGAATCAATAAAGCAAAAATTAAGGACAATGAGCTTATTACCAAGCCAGTTATTGATTCTCAAGTTCCAAAATAGAATAGTACAGGAAGGTTACAGAAAAAATAGGATATTTTATGATAATAAAAAATTTAAGTATCTTAGGAACGCAGCCCTAAAGAAATGTTAAGACACAAAGGAATTTTCAGTAACTACTTAAGATGCTTATTGAATTTCTTTAACTTCTTGGTAATTAAAAATATTTGGTTTTACTCTTAAAAAACATCTTTGGCTGGCCAGTTAGCTCAGTTGGTTAAGAGTGCAGCCTTGTAACACCAAGGTCACAGGTTCAGATCCCCATACCAGTCAGCTGCCAAAAAACAAAACCTATCTTTTTTCATCAGGTCAGAAGAGTTTGCAAAAACTGAATATTACTTTTTGTTGACTCATTTATTCTTTCAATTTCTCTCTTTTTTTTTTTTGTCTTTTTTGTGACCGGCCGCACCGCGCTCAACCAGTGAGCGCACCGGCCATCCCTATATAGGA
>NW_007843385.1:0-699 GCF_000696425.1 Galeopterus variegatus
TATATATATATATATATATATATATATATATATATATATATATATATATATATATATATAGGTGTGTGTATATATATATATATATAAATATTTTTTTTTTTTTTGTGACCGGTAAGGGGATCGCAACCCTTGGCTTGGTGGCGTCCATACCGCGCTCAGCCAGTGAGTGCACGGGCCATCCCTAGATAGGATCCGAACCTGCGGCGGGAGCACAACTGCGCTCCCAGAGCTGCACTCTCCCGAGTGAGCCACGGGATCGGCCCCAGAAGTATATTTTGAAAAATTACCCACTCTCCTGAAGCACACTGACCACTGCACAATAGTCCCTGTGGAGTTTGTCTAGAGTCGCCTGTAGATTTTCCTTTAAAATGAATCACCCTGATAAAAGTAGTTCAGACTCTGAATAGATTCCTCAAATTTTATATCTACATAATGTAATGTTGCGCATTGAAAAAGAGTAAAGATTAAGAAAGTAATAATAAAGGCCAAAAATATTACATGCATTTGATTCTGCAATGGAAATGGATAGAGGGGGCTGAGAGGCATTTCAGTGATGGGAAGGTTTCCCTTCCCCAGTCCTTACTTCATTTCCAATATGACTTCAGACAGATGGTAGGAATGTGCGCCTCTGACAGAGCAGCTTGGCACATTCTTAAGGGCAAAAAAATAAGGTTGATGACATCCTTTCCATTCCTATCA
>NW_007843386.1:0-699 GCF_000696425.1 Galeopterus variegatus
GCCACAGTTTTTTTAGTTTAACTGCACATGTTCAGAATATTTCTACATTAGGGGTTGTAAGTGAGCAGCCTACTAACTGAATTCAGTTTGTAGATAAATGATTTACATGAGTATTTGTAAGTTTAGAACTTCATGTAATAATTCGGACTGCAGGTTTCTCTTAAAATTTTCTAAGATCTAGCAACAGTGAGACCCACTCTTACAGGACCAGAGTAGCTGCTGTTGCCTTTAGAAGAGACAGGCGTGCTCAAGCTTCGTGAGTCCCCATCGCTCCTGCCCCACCTTCTACCTGTTGCTTCCCTCATCTACGTCACCTGCCTGGTCCCTCTGGGCATTTGAGCTCCACACCCATTCTCCACATATGAGCATGATTAAGTTTTAAAAATTGTGCCCACATAAAGGCAGTTCTTCCTTTTACTTATTTTATTACTTTTAATTGAAACATAAAAATCATATGTATTTATGGAAACAGTAATATTTCAATCCATATAATACCTAATGATCAAACTAGGATAATTAGCATATCCATCACCTCGAACATTTATTTTGTGTGTGTGTGTTTGGAATATAAAAAATTCTCTCTTCTAGCTATTTGAAATATACAATAATTATTAATTATAGCCACCCTACAGTGCCATAGAACACTAAAACTTATTCTATCTGGCTGTAATTTTGTATCCATTAACCAACCTCTCCCCA
>NW_007843387.1:0-699 GCF_000696425.1 Galeopterus variegatus
CTCTGAGCTGCACAAAAAGCCTTCCCTAGGGAAACAGCAGCAAAGCAGCAAATTAGCTCAACTACACAGCTCAAGTACTAGTTCCCACAGGAAGTTCCCTCATTTTAGAAGTAAGCAAAGGACAAAAAATTAGTTCTAGCCCAGGCACAGCACCAGCTCCTTGGGACCTGCCAGGGGACATGCAGCATGGAGTCAGGGACCAGACCCCTACCCACAACCACTCACACCACCAGTGCCTCGGGGTCCTCCCAAGAAAACAAGGCTTGGAGCTGGGGACCAAACTCCACGCCCACATCAAGGCATACTGCCAACACCACAAGGCCCCACCTGGGGGCCTCAATCATGGAGAAGAGGACCAGACTCCCCCACACAATCACACATACTGCACGAGCCCCTTGGGGTCTGCCTGGGGACCTGAGGCTTGGATCCATGGACCAGAACCCATTCCCACAAACAGGCACACTGCACCAGTGCCTCAGGGCCCACCCAGGGACCCAAGTCATGGAGTAGGGGACAGGACCCACCTCCCACATCCAGACACACTACATCAGCACCTCAGTGCCTGCTTGGTTACCTGAGACATGGAGTGGGGACCAGATGCCCCTCCCACAACCAGGCACACTGTGCCAGAACTTCATGGGGTGCCTGGTGACCTGAGGCATGGAGCCAGGGACCAGACCTCCCTCGCACAAACAGGCA
>NW_007843388.1:0-699 GCF_000696425.1 Galeopterus variegatus
AGACTTTGTGGAGAGAAGAGCCTGTAGGGAAGAACTTAATTTCTCCAAGAGTCATAAGTTATAGGTGATAGAGGTTGAGTTGAATCGATTGCATCTATGGGCTGGTTTGAAGTAGAATGAATAGGTGATTGTCCAGGGTTTGGTTGCAGAGGACATAATTCACTTCAGCTAGTTAAGGCACAAATCTCTGTGTTTTGTGCATTGCTTGTGCATTGATGGGTTTTAGAATCATTGAGAGGACTGTAGAAAGAGCTTCTAGACTGAGCTTCTAAGAGTGACTTCCAAAGCAATACAACAGGCTGAGCCCCCAAAAAACCTCTGCTCCCACCATAATAGGGAAGCTGCCTGCACACTAGGAATCTGCAATCACTAAGTTGCCTCTGCTGTAGGCTGCACCAGCAAAAAGGGTGTGCCCCTTCTTTCCTAACTCAGTGCTGAATTTCAGTTTCAGGTACACCTGATAGTCTGAAATCCTCTCTGGGAAATGTAGTTTATATCTCTTCAGGAAGAACAGCACTTTGGAAGGAAACTGGCATAAAAGTGGATTGAGCCAATCCATAGTTTTCATCAGAAGAGATTAAGTTGTAAATCTGTGACAAATTGAATTCTGTAACTCAATCTAAGCCTGAAAATTACCGTCAGAATACACATTTCTACAGGTGGTATAAACTTTCTCTTTAAAAGGCTGGCTGAGTATTC
>NW_007843389.1:0-699 GCF_000696425.1 Galeopterus variegatus
AACTCAATAATAAAAAGGTAAATAACCCAACTAACAAATGGGCAAAGGATCTGAATAGATACTTCTCCAAGAAATACATACGTATGGCCAATAACCCACATGAAAAGATGCTCAGCATCTTTAGTATTCAAGGAAATGTTAATCAAAACCACAATGAGATACCACTTCACACTCATTAGGACGGCTACAATCAAAAAGACAAATAATAATAAGTGCTGACTAGGACATGGACAAATTGGAATCCTCATATACGGCTGGTGGGAATGTAAAATGGTACGGCCACTGCTTTGGAAAACAGTCTGGCAATTCCTCAAACAGTTAAACATAAAGTTACCAAACAACCCATCAATTCCACTGTCAGATATGTACCCGAGAGAAATGAAAACATATACCCACACAAAAACTTGTACACAAATGTTCATAGCAGCTCAATTCATAAATAGCCAAGAAGTGGAATGTTCATCAACTGACAAATGAACATAATGTGGTATTTCCATACAATGGAAATTATTCGGCCATGAAAAGGAATGACACATGCTACAACATGGATAAATCTTGAAAACATTATGCTAAGTGAAAGAAGTCAAGCACAAAGAACTGAGTCCATTTCATATAAATGATTCCACTTACATGAAATGGCCAGAATAGGCCAATCTAGGGAGAAAAAATGTAGATTAAGTGGTTGCCTTGGGCTGGGAG
>NW_007843390.1:0-699 GCF_000696425.1 Galeopterus variegatus
GACCAGAATGTTGACAGAAATGTGGACAGTAAAAGGCCAGGCTGATGATGAGGTCTCAGATAGAAATGAGGAAGTTATCAGGAATTGGACAAAAGACGACACTTGCTACAACATAGCAAGGAACTTGGCTGCATTGTGTCCATGCCCTTGTACTTTTTGGAAGGTGGGACTTAAGAGTTGTGAACTACAATGTTTGGTGGAAGAAATTTCTAAGCAGCAAAGCATTAAGGAAGCTGCTTGGTCACTTTTAACAGCCTACTCTGAGTTCAGGCAGAAAAAGTATGATGTAGGACCGGCCCGGTGGCTCACTGCTATAGTGCGCCACTTGGGAAGCACAGCGGCACTCCTGCCGAGGGTTCGGATCCCACATACAGACCGGTTCCTGCTCACTGGCTGAGCGAGGCGCGGGAGCCACACCTAGGTCTGCGATCCCGTTGCCGGTCCCAGTCCGGTACGGGGGCAACACTGAGGGTTGCGATCCGTTGCCGGACACGGAAAAAGACAAAAAAAAAAAAGAAAGAAAGAAAGAAAAAGTATGATGTAAATAAAGCCAGAATTTAAAAGGGAAACAGAGGATAAAGATTTGGAAAATTTTCAGCCTGGCCATGTGGTGGAGAAGCAAGCAGAGAGCAGAAGAGAAATGCAAGGGTGAAGGAGATAAACTGGCTACTAACGACATTAGCTTGGCAGTGAGGCAGC
>NW_007843391.1:0-699 GCF_000696425.1 Galeopterus variegatus
CCACAGACCAAGATCTTATCAGTGGCCTTTAAGGTTTTCCACAATAGGGAGGAGGAAAAAGGATGACGAAAACAAAAGGCTGACCTGGCCAATTTTCAGATGTTGGCCCAGATAATCAGACCTTCTCCTGGACGCTGTTCTGGGCCCTCCGCCTCCAAACCCCACCCCCCCGGGCATGCTTCAAATGTGGGAAAGAAGGTCACTGGTCGTGGACCTGCCCCTCGCCCAGACCACCCACCACTCCATGCCCCAAGTGCCAAAAAAGGGGACATTGGGGCTCCGATTGCCCACTCACCGAAGGGGAGATTGGCCAGCCAAATCCCAGACGTCCCGGGCATCTCAAACACCTTTGGTGGGACTGGCTGAGGAGGATTGAAGGGGCCCTGGGTCCTTCCCGACCATTAACATCACAAAAAGTGAACCCAGGGTAACTATTATTGTAGATGGTCATCCTATTTCCTTCCTCTTAGACACAGGGGCCACATTTTCGGTCTTAAAAGCCACATTTTCGGTCTTAAAGGAATTTAGGGGACCAACTACACCCAGTAGCTCTCCTATAGTCGGGGTAGGAGGAAAGCAAATTTTTCCCCATAAAACACCTCCATAACCTGTCACATCGAGCGTGTCCCATCCTCTTTCTCTCATTCCTTCTTAGTCATGCCCCAATGTTCCGTCCCTCTATTGAGAAGAGATATTCTC
>NW_007843392.1:0-699 GCF_000696425.1 Galeopterus variegatus
ATGGTGGTATATCTGCACAATAGAATTCTACTCTGCTGTAAAAAAAGAATGAAATACAACCGTTTGCAACAACATGGATGGACTTAGAGAAAATTATATTAAGTGAAATAAGTCAGGCACATAGAGAAATACCACATGTTCTCACTTATTTGTGGGAGCTAAAAATAAATCAATAAATACACAAACAAATGGGGGGCAGGGAAGAAGACACACAATCACAATTCCTTGAACTTGTTAAGACAAGCAAACAGATGTGTTGATGGATGGGAGGGGGGACAGGGAGCGGGGAGGGAAGATTCAGTAAAGGAACACGAAAATCAACTACATTGTATATTGATAAAATGAAGAAAAAAGTAAGGTGATAAACTTATTTTTTAGTACATACATTCCAAAGCATTGAGTTTTGTTCTGAAATGAATGAATTTTACCTAATTTATTTTTTCTTTAATTTTGTAAATTATTGTTGTTGTTGGTTTTCTTTTGCATTGAAGACAATTGGGGAAATAATGTAAATTATTGTTGTCGTTGGTTTTCTTTTGCATTGAAGACAATTGGGGAAATAACAATGACTTTTCTTCTGCAGAATATGTTGAATATTCATTTAGGAACATCAGAAATTGACTCCAACTTTTCCATGAAAATTTAACCCAAATTGAATTTGAACCATGTTTTTGATTTTTGTATCACTGTTTTTTTCAA
>NW_007843393.1:0-699 GCF_000696425.1 Galeopterus variegatus
AAGAGGAGACCGTCTGCAGGAAAAACCGAGAAGCGAGGGAGAGAGGGAGAAGACACTGGTGGGAGCAAGTCAGAGGAAGTTTCCATGTGGGAACTGTGCGAGGGGTCTGCAATAGGCCGGTTAATTTACGTGCACAGACAAGGTGCTGGGTCCAATCCACCTGCTGATTCCTGGAAGTTGGGAATGGTTTTAGAGGAAGAAGCTGAGGTTACCCCCAAGCTCTGTCATGACACCCCCACGTGGCTTCTGCCAGCCAAGTGAGGTTGTGGCAACTTAAGCCCAGCAAGACAGCCAGATGGGGGAGGGTGGAGGAGACTCACCGACTTCTTAGGTCAGAATTAATGCTTAATTTTAGATTTTTTATTTATGTACTTCAGTGCCAGTGTAAATATTTGTGTGTGCTTAGGACCAACGAGAGCTATGATTTCGTTCACTGTAGTAGTGGGTACCGTTTCCGACGCGTAGGACTTAATGCTCAGTGCCTATTGAAGCTCTTCACCCCAGAAAGAGGAGGCAGGAGGCAATGTAATGTCCACTCTGGAGCAATCTCAGAGCCATTCTTGACCAGAACTGCCTGGTGAATCAGACTGCAAATGCACATGGCCGCACATTCCCATGGAAACAGTAACAAAGCCACGGTTTGTGCCTGGGAACCTGCCCCCATGTCTCCGCCAGGAGAGCAAGACAACACATGCCTGG
>NW_007843394.1:0-699 GCF_000696425.1 Galeopterus variegatus
CTAACTAATCTAGTGACAAATGGAATTTAATCAAAAGTTTCAAAGCATATGCTTTAAATAGCCCTTTTCCTTAAAACTCTAGTAATAAAATTTTATCAGGAAATTTGTCCTAAGTGCATATTTTAACAGTAGAAAAACAATAACTACGTGGCATAACTGATTTTCTGTCATTTTATTTTACCTAAAATATTTTGGAACATGTATATATATTGAAAGGAAAGAGCTACGCCATCATCCAACTCTGAGTTTTCACAGCAGTTTGTAGAATCTAACCCAAAACCATCCTGGAAAAGAATTCTGGAAATCTGGAAAGGAAACATAACTGCAGGCTTGTTTGTGATGATGATGTAACTGAGGGTGATGGAGAAGGAGGCAGAGAAGATGCTGACTCACCAGCAATCTGCACACCTGTTGAGAATGCAAGTTTTGTGAGTTTTTTTAATCCCTGGTAAATTTGAGGTTTGTTATTGATTCTGCATTGAGTGCATCTCTTTCCACAGGCTTACAAAATGGTCAGAGATTGCTAGCTCATTTATTCACTCATTCCCTGAATATTTGCTAAGCTCTTACTATGCACCAGGTGCTGTTCTAGATGCTGGAAATATACTGGTGAACTGGACAGACAAGATCCCTGTAAGTCCTCACAGGCTTACAGTCTAACCAAAGAGTACAAGACAGTAATAAAGTGAAAAAAAGAGG
>NW_007843395.1:0-699 GCF_000696425.1 Galeopterus variegatus
AAATAAATAAATAAATAAGAGTAGTAAGAGTCTAATTAGAACAGGAAGTCTTGTTCGGATGATCTGAGGGAAAAGCTGTCTGAAACATGAAATCACCACCTTCTCATTCTCATTTATAGTTTGAATGTCTCTGGTTACGACATCAGGCATTTTTAGTGATCTCTGACATCAGGCATTTTTAGTGAACTCTCAGTCTGGCCCACACATCAGGCATAAAAATTGTCCCTTGAAATTTACATTGAGCTGTCCAGCTTCAGCTTTTAAGTCTCCTGGAACAGAGCAGTTCTTGTTCTTGGTGAGCTGTAGTCAAATAGTAGAGAAAGCTAGAAGAATTCAGAATACGGTCTAGTCTATATATAGATAGTAAAACTCAAACAGTAAACAGGGATACAGTTTAATAACAGGTGCACCATAGTCTTTTTTAGAAACATATTTTTTTCTCTCTCTGTATTACAGGAGTTCTAAATCTGAAAGGGCACTCATGCAGTGTTTGCCTATTTCAAAAAACTCACCTATTTCAAAAAATTCAATAGATAGAGGCATTGGTTTATTAGACTTATGTAAAGGAGTTGCTGATAGTGGCCAGCCACCTGGAAATCTGCACTGCCGTGGGGTACATACAAAAGTTATATAGTGAACAGAACAAAGTAGAGGTGAAATTCGTTTGCATGCTGATGCATAGACCCTCACCCAGCTCAC
>NW_007843396.1:0-699 GCF_000696425.1 Galeopterus variegatus
GAAGTTTGGGATTTGGAGTGACTAACAGAGGACGGTAACTTTCATAAAGAACTTTTGAAACAGCTTTGGTTAGTAAAGTTAAAATAAATATATATATTGAAGGATTGTATTACAGTACTGTTTTTCTGCATAATCAGTTTTACTGTATCTGAAATCAGATGAGTCACATGAATTAAACTTAAATCACCTTGTGGTAAACCATTAGGAGTTTATGAGCAGAGAGGGAGGTAGATAAATTCATTTTGTCTTATATTCGTACTACCATGTATTTGAATTTACATAAATATCTTTTAAAAATATAGACATATATCTTAAACATCTGTATGAAACTTAGGCTTTAAATATGAGTTGATGAAATTGTGGCTTTTTAATGCTCAGCAGGCGGTAGTAATATATTGAAACCCCAGTGTAGGGGATTTTTATGTAAATGTCATAGATTTGTCAGATTTTTTAATTCTTTTTTTTTTTTTTTAATGGCAGCTGGCTGGTCCAGGGTTCTGAACCCTTGATGTCAGTGTCACCACACTCTAACCAGCTAAGCTATCCAGCTAGCCCTTTTTTAATTCTTTTTTTTTGTTGTCAGATTTTTTTGAATATTTAATTTTATCACATTATACAAGGATACTTCAAAAAGTTCGTAGAAAAATATAATTAAAAAATAATACGAATCTTTCTATGAACTTTTTGAAGTCTCCTCTT
>NW_007843397.1:0-699 GCF_000696425.1 Galeopterus variegatus
TTTTGGAGTACCTGGTCTGTACATACACTTCCTATCATTCTGTCTTTCTGGAGAACTCTGATTAATACCCTAGGCTTGTGACCACATCCTCCGATCTCTGCTTCCCGCCTCACATTGCCTACTCTGTCTGATTTCCCTTTGCTTCTCTCCTATAAGGATACATGTGATGACATTTAGAGTCTACCCAGATATTCCAGGGTCATCTCATTTCAATATTCTTAACTTAATCACATCTTCAAAGACACTTTTTGTAAATAAGGCAATATTCACAGCTATGAGGCATTACAACTTAATGTCTTTAGGTGGTCATTATTCAGTGTATTACAATTTTTGAACATCAGTGCTTATACTGGGAAAATGTTTAAGGGTCAGTGTTGTAGGTCATACATAAATTTACTCTTGTTTACTAGTGGGACTAACTACTGCTTTGGGATTTACTTTGTCAGATTCTTTCTTGGTGCCTTTTTGAGAATACTATCTCATAGAAAGTGTGAGTATGTTTTGTTCTTTTTGTTTGTTTGTTTTTCCCCAGAGTAAGTAATGTAATACTAGAAGAAGTACGCTTTTTGGGTTTTCGTGTAACACATATTCCAGATGGCAGGGCATAGTAGATAAACCCTTGAATAGGAAATTAGAGATTGGGTTCTAGAATGATTTTAACACCTAACTAAATGTGTGACTTTGGGTAAGTCATTATTT
>NW_007843398.1:0-699 GCF_000696425.1 Galeopterus variegatus
AAATGTTTCTCACCAAGAAAATCCAAATCTCAAATTACATCGGTGTACTTTTCCAAACATGTGGGGAAGAAATAACACTGATCTTACACAAACCATTCTAGGGGTCAGAAAAGGAAGGACCATGTCCCAACTCATTTTGTGAAGCTAGTATAAGCTCGATATCAAAATCTCACACAGACACTTAAAGACTGGAGAATAGTAACAGGCCAATTTCCTCGATGAATACATATGGGAAAATACTGGCAAATTGAATCCAGTGGTGCATAAACATAATAATATGTCAGAACCACAGAGGGTTTATCCTAAGAATGCAAAATCAACCAATGTAATGCAAATTCTTTTTTTCCCCAAATTTTATTTATATTTATTTCTGTGGGGTACAGTGTGTGGTTTCAGTACATGCACGTCCTGCACAATGAGACAGCATAGTTCTGTCCCCGTTAGTCCACCCCTTTCTCCCCCCACCCACTCCTCCCAGCCTCTGGTAACCATTATTCTATTCTCTACTTTTTAAAAAACACACATAAACATTAGTATCCTCATTGCCAAAAGAACTCTTAAAAATGAATTTAAAATATCTAAGCAGGGGGCCGGCCCGGTGGCGCACTGGATAGGTGCGCCGCTTGGGAAGCGCAGCGGTGCTCCCGCCCGAGGGTTCAGATCCCACGTACAGACCGGTTCCCGCTCACTGGCTGAGCG
>NW_007843399.1:0-699 GCF_000696425.1 Galeopterus variegatus
TGGACAGTTTCTGAGGTTCATGGAGGGGTCTCCAGAGGCCCCTCTCCTCTCCCATCTCCCATGACCCACAAAATAAACTCCAATGCTCACTATCTCTGTGTTACTTGATCAACTTCCAAACGTGTCGTGTGGCCATGCCCAGGCCCGTGGGTGGATCTGGAGTGAGGGGCAGGGTGACAGGACAAAGGGTAGGCAGGACAGGAATGGGAGGCAGGGTGTGTCCCTTGCAGGCTGTAGCCCGGGACCCTGAGTCCCACCAATCTCCATTCATAAGAGTTTCCCTGAGGGTGGATGTAGCCCGGCCCCCACCTCCATCCCAAATGGACAAATATCCCCAAAGTCTCCCAGCCTGTCCCTTCCTGGGCCAGGCAGGGACTCTGAAGCCCAGGGAGTAGAGGAAGCTGAGCCACACAGTGGCCTAACGCCCCACTGGGAACCCTCCCAATAGGCAAAGAGGGGACAGACCCTAACAGGATGCCTGACTCAGGGTAGTGTCCCAACTAGTCAGATGCACACACACCCAGGTGCCCCACCAGCCTCAGCCACCTCCTCCCTGGAGCCGCCGGGGACACTGCACAGACCTCCTCATTGGCCGTGGAGCTGGATAAAGAGATAACATGCTCGTGAGCATCTGGAATGGCGGTGATGCATGGGGGCACCCAGTAAGCACAGGTTCTTGGCGAGCATGATAAATATCTA
>NW_007843400.1:0-699 GCF_000696425.1 Galeopterus variegatus
AAAAAAAAACAAAAACAGTGAATATGGAATTATTACCCCATCTCTGTTAGTCTTTCATGACCCAGAAGGGCCTTTTCACTGAGAAATGACTCTTCACTAACCTCCATTTTTTGTCCTAAAATTATACTGGACTCTTGGAATCTGGTGCATTCGTCGACTCTTCTACTTAATCAGAGGAAACACTGCCCCAGATCATGGGAATCATCTCCCTACATTTTCAGTACCTGCACTTTCCTAAATCAAGGATTTACCTATATCATTCGCCCCAATCTCACTTCTTTAACAACTTAACTTAGTGGCAAGTGAGGGCTTACCCATGTAGATCTGCCAGTGACTATGTCCAAGTTCCTTGACTTTTTTTTGTCTCCTCTTCTGTAAAATTGGTATATCTTTAAAATAAATAAAATATCTATTCAATCTGTAAATATTGAAGTTAGAAATGGCACATACCTAATTCAGCTTGTCAAAATCAACATTAACAGTAAAAAATCATGTTGATAGTATGTACACTTGATGTAGTATGGTAAAATTGGCACTTCACTTCTGTGGTCTTCCTGCCAAAAACACATAATATATGTTTAATCATGTGAAAAATATTAGACAAATTCAAATTAATGGAAATTCTACAAAATACCTGGCCAAAGTACATCAACCATTTATCTGAAAGCTTATATATTCTAGGTAATTTTCCTAATTATT
>NW_007843401.1:0-699 GCF_000696425.1 Galeopterus variegatus
GTCCGGTACGGGGGCAACATTGAGGGTTGCGATCCGTTGCCAGACACGGAAAAAGACAAAAAAAAAAGAGCTGGAATCAGCCCAAATGTCCATCATCGGATGAGTAGATTTGGAAAATGTGGTATATCTACAGAATGGAATACTACTCAGCTATAAAAATGAATGAAATACTGCCATTTGCAACAACATGGATGGACCTTGAAAGAATAATATTAAGTGAAACGAGTCAGACAGAGAAAAAGAAATACCACATGTTCTCACTTATTGGAGGGAGTTAAAGGTGAATGAATCAATTCACACACATACATACACACACACACACTCTCTCTCTGCTGTACCGTACATCTCTCACACACACACACAAAAACAAACAAACAACAACAACAAAAAAAAAAAACCCAGGGCGGGGGGGAGAGGCAGATATATCAACCACAATTTTTTTTTTTTTTGAAGTTCTTACAACAAGCAAATGGAGGGGACACACTTGGGTGGGAGGGGGAGACGGAGGAGGGAGTGATGTTTCCGTGATGGGACATAATAATCAACTACATTGTATATTGACAAAATAAAAATAAAAAATATATTAAAAAAAAGTGCCACAAGGGCCAGCCCGGTGGTGCACTGCTACAGTGCGCCGATTGGGAGCGTGGTGGCGCTCCCGCCGAGGGTTCGGATCCCACATACAGACCGGTTCCCGCT
>NW_007843402.1:0-699 GCF_000696425.1 Galeopterus variegatus
GCCCTTCACTTCCAGTAGGAGAGAGTCATTCTGTGGAAAGCTGATCACTCCCGGAGAGGATTTGTCAGTGGTGACACTTGCTTCCTGAAAAATAAGCTGTCCTTCATCAACAAAGTGAGAGTGAGGATGCAAGTTACTCTTTCCTAATTGTTTGCACTGACTAAATTTGATTGCCACCAATTTTAAAAGTCTTCTTTACTCAGAGTACTCAGTTCTCATTTTGGTGACCACATCATATGTATAATGGGCAGTTACAATCAGTGCCACTTGGAACTCATTAGGAATTTATGGCTTCTCCCAACTCCTGTTTTCTGGAGTCAGACTCAATTTATGGCTTGGAACATAGTGTTTCCTACAGGAAAACTTTGAAATGTGCAGGAGAAAAAAGGGCTCTTGGAGAATATTAAATATCTCTTACAAAACACCATGCTGATGAGTAAATGAGAGTGTAAATGAATCCAGATAAAAA
Organism: Galeopterus variegatus; assembly: GCF_000696425.1. Taxonomy (NCBI): domain Eukaryota; kingdom Metazoa; phylum Chordata; class Mammalia; order Dermoptera; family Cynocephalidae; genus Galeopterus; species Galeopterus variegatus. Next base: position 470 of record NW_007843402.1, read on the forward strand.
GTATAGTGTTTCCATTGAAATTCTCAGGGGCTTAACAGTTAAAGGAAAAAGTTTTGTGGGGAAATGTGTTTTGGGTTATGCCAAATGTAAAACGTGTGCAAAAGCGTTTGAGATGTTTTTCCTAGATTAAGATGCTGCCACATTACCCTTTCTCAGTAATTAGTAAATTAGACAAGTACAATTTATGTGTAAATTCAATGCAATTCTTGAAAATGAATATTAATCTCAAA
>NW_007843403.1:0-699 GCF_000696425.1 Galeopterus variegatus
TAAGTTAGTTACTGTGATAAACATCTTATATGAATTATTTAATTGAATCTTCAATGAAGTAGGTATTATTATCATCATTCTCATTTTAGAGACACCCAGAAAGGTAAATAATTTGCCCATGATCTCATATCCAACAATTTTTCCACATCAACAAATCAAGAGATATTAGTAGCATATAGATTAAAGTGTTGTTAAAATGATTACATGAGACAAAGCCCGTAAAGTGTTTATTTAGCAAACTGCCTGATACATGAGAAGTAGTTATGAAATGTTTACTATAATTATTCTTGTCACTGTTACAAAGTGAGAATGATTGTCTACATTACTCAGAACAAGAGACTTCAGCTGACCTTAAAAACCAAAACAAAGCATAATCTTGGGAGGGATGAATGACGTATTAGTTCTCTAAAATAGAGACTATTAGATTAGCAAGAGAAAAAGTTCACTAGCTTTTTTTTTTGATAAAAATCCACAAGTCTTGAAGTCCTGTTATTGACATAGGAGAATTTCAAGGAGAAAAAGTTATTGACAGGTTTTGGTGGAGACAGCTAGGGGCAGTTGTAAAACAAAGGAAATAACTATAAGAATTATGATGGTAGGGCCGGCCCGGTGGCGCACTGCTACAGTGTGCCGCCTGTGAAGCGCAGCAGCGCTCCCGCCGAGGGTTCGGATCCCACATACAGACCGGCCGCTCACTGG
>NW_007843404.1:0-699 GCF_000696425.1 Galeopterus variegatus
TGGAGAAGGGGACCGAACCTCCATCCCACAACCAGGCACCCCAGGGACCCAGGGTATGGAGTCAGGGACCGGACTCCCCTCCCACAACCAGGCACTCTGTGCCAGTGCCTCAGGGCCTTCCCTGGGACCCAGGGCATGGAGAAGGGGACTGGACCCCCCTCCCACAACCAGGCATGCTGTGCCAGCTCTTCAGGCCCCGCCCAAGGGCCTGAGGCATGGAGAAGGGGACTGAACCTCCTCCCACAACTAGGCACACCTCACCAGTGCCTCGGGTCTCACTGGGTAGGCACCTGGGGAGTGGAGAAGGGGAATGGACCCCCTTTCCACAACCAGGCACCTCGTGCCAGAGCCTCAGGGCCCTCCTGGGGACCCGGGGTATGGAGCCAGGGACCGGAACACCCCTCCCACAACCAGGCACCCTGCACCAGTGCCTCAGGGCCCACGCTGGGACCTGGGGCATGGAAAAGGGGACTGGCCCCCCCCATAACCAGGCACCCCATGCCAGCACCTTGGGGCCCACACAGGGACTTGGGGTATGGAGCCCAGGACTGGACCCCCCCACAACTAGGCAACCCATGCCAGCACTTTGGGGCCTGCCCTGGCACCTGAGGTATAGATAAGGGGACCATTACCCCCTTCTGTAACCAGGCACACTGCACCAGCGCCTCAGGGCCTGCCTAGGGACCCAGGGTAAGAAGT
>NW_007843405.1:0-699 GCF_000696425.1 Galeopterus variegatus
GGGAGCGCCACCGCGCTTCCCAAGAGGCGCACTATCCAGTGCGCCACCGGGCCGGCCCCCATGGAAGTTCTTGTTTGTTCACCTTTGGTTGCTTGACAAGGCTTCCCAGAATTAACCGCCTAACCTTTTGGCTTAGTATAGCTTTGGGAAATTCCCTGGAGTTTCTCAAAGGACATGTTAAAATACATCAAAATTAACTGGTTTATTTAAAAGATATTGTCAGTACTGAAGGTGTTTCTGAGGCATGTTCCCGGTACGGGTTGGCTCCATTTAATTTTGCCATTAATCTTCCTTGTTAGTGATGTGTGCATGGACCCATTGTGGCTGTGGTCATGCTCTTGTACCTGTGGGATGAAGTTATTGTGTTGGATTTCTATCCACATTCCCCCAGGGAGATGGTGGGTCTGAGTGCAGTAATGTTTATAACTAATTGATCACAACCAGTTACAGATTTCTTTGTTTCTCCCCATTCCCATAGTTTCAGTTGATTTACCAAGAACATGTTGTTTCCCTAGTAATAATAAGAATGATGTATTGCGTTTTTGTTAGTTTGAGTAGGATCATTTAACTTTTCACTTTGTTCCTTGCACTGTTCCCAGAGTCAATTGGTAAAAAAATTAGAAAGTTTTACTAGAAATATGAATAGGTAAAATAATAAAAATATATAAAAAGGTTTTTGATATTAATAGATTTTGTTTA
>NW_007843406.1:0-699 GCF_000696425.1 Galeopterus variegatus
ATTGAATTGTGAGAGATGAACTATTTGCTTTTCTCATACAACACCATGTTTACTTGACTGACTGACAAGCGATGTTTATTCAGACACTTGGTATACATTTCCTTGGAAATGAGCCTGTCCCTTCAAAGAAAAAAACTGCCTATATTTGTTATCAATGATAAAATTTGCATTTTCAAGTGAAATTTTGAGTTTTGGAAAATATGTATCTGCTATCATAAATCTGGCAGCATCCCGATATTTAAAAATGTTTCTGATGAGATCAATGGTGATACTAATAAATGTGACTTTTTGATATTATGTAATGAAATGTGTCAAAATTTGTAAGTTCTGCACAATTCAGTGAACCATGTATTTTTTAAAGACTGATGCCTGATGTTATAAAATCATGCATGTGTAAAATATCCAATGGAAGTGTACAATAAGAAATTTTGCTTGTTTGATAAATTTTGAAAAATATATTCACTGGTATAATTACAACCACTCCAGTGAATTTTAATGTAACAGAGAATGAAGTTTATTGCTATGGTTTCAGATTCCGCACAGCAACTAACCTTTAAGAAACTACCACTTGAGTTTTAGTGTAGTATCAAAGAATAGTATTCACTATTATCTGAAATGAAGTACTCTTCCCTTTCCCAACTATATTTGTGTGAGGCTGGATTCTCTCACACACTTGAACTAAAACAATTTACTAGACCA
>NW_007843407.1:0-699 GCF_000696425.1 Galeopterus variegatus
TTTTAGAATAAACCAAATGCATAAGTACCATATGAGTCAGGATGCTTTCAGCTGCAAGTAATATAGTAGCTGAATAAAAATGGCTAAAGCAGTAAAAAGATTGTCATTGCATTTCTGTTACTTATAACAAAGTACACGGAACTGGGTATTTAGTACCTACAAGACTGAAATTTCCCCAAATCAAACACAAGCCCTCTTCATAAGACTGGCTGAACTACAACAGCAGTTGAACTGCCAGCCTTACCGATTATCTACTGTGGAAGTGAGGTCATTAGTTGGGAAAGAATGAGATCCTACAAGTTGGAATGGGGACTTATGGAAAGACCCTGATGAAGCTGGGGACACGGAACTCCTAAACCGAGTCTTGCTTGCCAGAAATGAACTGTCCACCCACATCCCCAGAGACAGTGGCTTTTCCACCTCTGCCTGAGAGGATTAACTCTGCACTGCCTAAGAAAACAGTAAAGGCTTCCCCTGAGGCACTTACTGAGCAAAAGACAATGCTGATTCTCCTCAGGACATACCCCCACCACCCATCTTTGATTATAGACCTATAACTAGACTCAAGGCCTGGCATGCCCCTTAAGGTGAGGTACAAACTGTAACCCTTAAGGAGGTGCATTACATTGCAAAGTAACTAAATGAGTTTTCTACTTCATACAAGCAGAAACCAGGAAAATATGTATGGGAATGAATATT
>NW_007843408.1:0-699 GCF_000696425.1 Galeopterus variegatus
TATATAAACCGTATCCTTTCTTTAAAACCAATTGTGTACCTCAGCTGAGTGCAGGAAATGTACAAAGCTCCATGATTCTGTAAGCAGATAATAAAAGTACCACTAATATTTCTTTGCTGTATCTGTGTCCATCCTAGTCAGTTTTGTCATCGAAGCCCTTCCCAATTTTTCTGCGTAGTTTTGAAAGCATACTTCAAAATCTGCAATAAAAGTGTTGGCAAGGATGTGGAGAAAAGGAAATACTTGCACACTGTTGGCTGGAGTATAAACTATTATAACCATTATCAAAAACAGTATGAAGATTCCTCAAAAACCTAAAAATAGATCTACCGTATGATCCAGCAGTCCCACTACTGGGTATATACCCAAAGAAAATGAAGTCAGTATGTTGAAGAGATATCTGCACTCTCATGTTTTTTGCCACACAATTTACAATAGCTGAGATATGGAATCAACCTAAGTGTCCAATAATGCATGAATGGATAAAAAAAAAATGTGGTATATATACACATGGAATACTATTCAGCCGTAAAAAGAAAAAAGAAAAAAAAAAAAAACAACGAAATCCTGTAATTTGTGGCAACATGGATGGACTTGGAGATTGTTATGTTCAGTGAAGTAAGCCAAGCAAAAAACAATAAATACCACATAATCTCACTCATATATGGAATCTAGAGAGAGAGAGAGAGAGAGAGAGAG
>NW_007843409.1:0-699 GCF_000696425.1 Galeopterus variegatus
AATAAAGAAGAAACTCATGTGTGGAATCTTGCATTCGCTCATGTGTGGTATCATACATTTTAAAAAATCTTTCCTAGAGTATGTTTTCTGAAACTATATAGGAAAAATTTATAGCTAATTCTGGATTTACATCTAAATGCCTTTCCCTTTTTTTCACTATCACCAGATTTTTAAAATTTAAATTAATTTATTTTTTAAAAAATATTGACAGATATAATTGTATGTATTTATCATGTACAATATGTTTTTAAAATATATATATATATATGCACGCACACATCACGAAAGCTAAATCTAATTGATATCATAGAAGTAGAGTGGAAAGATTATTTCCATCACCAATTTTAAACAAATCCTTGGAATTTGCTCACAGCAATTTTCTTCTAGTGTATCTGTCTAAGATATTTTCTTAACCTTCTGAGAGTCCTTGAGCATCTTACCTGTGTTAATAATCCTCCCTATAGATAAGAAATAAAATGTCTTTTTAGAACATTTTCCAGGTTGGACAACCTTTGAATCTAAAATTCAGTTTATAAATTATTTTATTATTATTATTATTATTTTAGGTCTTATACAACAATTTAGTAGGTCGTGTAGTCTGCTTGGGGATTCACCATGTCATAGGCTAGTAAAAAAACAAAGCCATGATTAATCAAATGGATTGAGTTTATATCTTAATTGTTGATAGCATTGCTTATA
>NW_007843410.1:0-699 GCF_000696425.1 Galeopterus variegatus
GAGACTAAATAAATCAAGAACGCACAAGGAGTCAGGTCTGAATGGAAACAGCAGCCTTTCATTAGAGGGAAGGAATAACAAAATGGTATCATGTGTGGGAGATTGTGTGTAGAACACAGAAGCCAAGGGAGGAGGCCATCGTTACTGGGCAGCCAGTAGCTAGCATTCTTTTGAGTAGATATACAAGCTTCTCAAGTCTTTTTTCACACTTAGCTGGTAGGATCTGCCAACCTTATACTGCTTTCTTCTGGTCCCCAAATTTTACTACCATACTAGCTTGGTTACCCCAAAGGTGGAACCTATGGAAATTGAATCCATTTGCTCCATTCTAGTACTGTGGTTGTCATGTACCCAGTAGAGGACCACTGACGTGCATACAGTATCCTCAGTGGCATAGGTAAGCTAGGCTGCAGGTTGTGTGCAACTGACTACAAACTAGCTCTACCTTCATCACTTTTTCAACACCAGAGGAAGCACAGGAGAATGCAAATATATGAGAATAATGTAATTTTCAACCAGATTTGCAAACTGGTGTCTCACAGACAGAACATTCTTCAGTCTCATCTTTGAACAAAGTTTCAAAAGGTTATAAATATGTGAAAATTGGAGGTTTCAGATCAACATTTGAATTTCTAGATATGCCTTAAAAAGTCAGAAGAATTTGACTCCCTAATGCAGCATGGCAACAATAGGCTGAAA
>NW_007843411.1:0-699 GCF_000696425.1 Galeopterus variegatus
CCTCAAACTAAAAATCTTCTGTAAGACAAAGTAAACAATCAAAAGAGTGAAGAGACAGCCTATATATTGAAAAGTATCATTTGCAAACCACTCAACTGACAAGAGATTAATATGCAAAATATACAAGAAACTCAAAAAACTCAAAAACAAAAAATCAAATAATCTGATTAAAAAGAGGGCAAATCATCTGAATAGATATTTCTCAAAAGAAGCCATACAAATGGCCAACAAGTACCTAACAAAATGCTCAACATCTCTAAGCATCAGAGAAATGCAAATTAAAACCATGAGATAACATCTTACTCCAGTTAGAATAGCTAATATCAAAAGGACAAAAAATACCAAATCCTGGCAAGGATGAAGAGAAAAGGTAATGCTTATATACTATCAGTGGGAATGTATATTAATACAGACATTATGGAAAATGGTATAAATGTTTTTCAAAAAACTACAAATAGAACTGCCATATGATCCAGCAATTCCACAACTGAGTAGATACCCAAAAGAAAGAAAATCAGAATGTCAAAAGGTTACCTGTACCCCAATGTTTATTACAGCATGATTTAGGATAGTCAAAATATGGAATCAACCTAAGTGTCTATCAACTAATGTTTGGATAAAGAAATGGAATATTATATAGCCATAAAACATAAAAAAGAATGAAATCCTGTCATTCTCAGTAATGTGGATGACCCTGGA
>NW_007843412.1:0-699 GCF_000696425.1 Galeopterus variegatus
TTTTAACAAACTCTGCATGGAAAAATTGGATACGCATATGGAATAAAAAATATTAATCCCAGCCTTTACCTCACACCATACACAAAAATTAACTAAAAATAGATTATGAGACCAAGCCTGAAAGTTAAAACTATAAATCTTCTAGAAGAAAACATTGGAGCAAAAGTTTATGAACACAGCATAAGCACTTTTTTAGGCAAGACACATTTTTTAACAGTGTAATTTGGAATTAATTAAAATAAAAAATGTATTTTTCTCTTCAAACAGCACCATTAAAATAATTAAAAGGTAAGCCCCAGAATGGGAGAACATATTTGCAGAAAATTTCTAACAAAGGAATTATATTCAGAATAAACTAATAATCCAATTTTCAAAATTGGCAAATGTTTTAAGTAGACACTTCATAAGCGAAAATAAATGATTAGTCAACAAGGACATAAAAAGATGTTCAACGTCATTAGGCATCAAGGAAATACAAATTAAAATCACTATGATATGCCACTACATGCCTATTAGAAAGGTTAAAATAAAAAACACTCATGATACCAATGTTAGCAAGAATATTGACGAGAGCTCTCATAAATACTGGTAGAAATATAAAGTGGTACAATAACTTTTGAAAACTGGCAGTTTTTTTAAAAAAAAAGTTAAGCACATTCTAACAATATGACCCATATTTACTTGCCAAAAAATATAAAG
>NW_007843413.1:0-699 GCF_000696425.1 Galeopterus variegatus
CAAGATAACCATGAGCAATGTCATTGGGGAGATTATTGTAATAATAGTAATAACATCGAACTAGTAATAACATCTAACTATTTATTCAGCACTTACCACGCGCAAAGCCTGTTGTGAGTGCTTTATACTCATTAGTTTCTTTCATCCTTCTGAGGTAGGAACTATTATCCTGGTTTACAGAGGAGAAAATGTAGTCATAGAGATATTGAAACACTGTCCTAAGGTCATAGGAAGAATGCAGGATGTGCACCCAGATATCTTAATACCAGAATATGAATGATTAAATGCCAATAGGGAGAAAAAGCAGTTTTGATCGTGATAGGATATTGGGCAGATTCTGACATTTGTGAATGTCTGGTGGAGCCTAAGTTTTGGAGAAGGTGGAAGAGGTTTTGTGTACCGAGCTCTTTATGAATGGCAGGGATGCTGTGCCTTCTTCAACTTTAGCAGGACAAAAGATTCAGTCTTTCAACTTATATGTAGAAATGCCTGGGCAGTTCCTGAGGCAGAGTGCAGAGGAGAGAGCTGGGGGGTGGGGGATGAAGACCGAGGCTGGGACCAGCGTCCGACTTGCTGTGCGCCCTTGAACAAGTCACTTTCCTTGCAGGCTCTGTGACCCTCTGGGAAATGAAGGGGTGTTGGTTGGCCTCAATCTCGTAGGCCCTTTCCAGCTCCAAACACTGCAGTTTTTATGCCTCT
>NW_007843414.1:0-699 GCF_000696425.1 Galeopterus variegatus
TGATGGGGATATTTACACCATGGAAAGTGGCAGATGCTAAAAATTTTAAGAAAAGCTTTCCGGAGGAGATACCTTCTGAATCTTGCACAGTAAGAATTTAGAAAAAACATACCCCCAAAGAAAGAACTCAATGTGTAAATCACCAGAGAAATGAAAAAAAGTGTATTGTATTTAAGAAACTGCAAGGAGCTGGTGTAGCTGGAATGTGCGATATTGCCAAAGAAGGAAGTTTCAAGAGGGCAGAGAAGGCCATAGCACCACAAAGTGATGTGCAGAGATTGCAGAAGACCTGGGTCCATGCTCAAGGGACAAGACTGTGGATCTAGGGGAGAAGGAGGATGCTCCCTGCTTCTGAAGTGTGCAGAGTACTGGCCCCGGTGAGAGATGGCAGTGGTGAGCTAATAATGTTTATTTACTTATTTATTTATTATTATTTTTTAATATAGCTTTATTTCTATTTTCAGTGGCTGGTTGCTACGGGGATCCAAACCCTTGACCTTGGCATGACAAGGCTGTGCTCTAACCAGCTGAGCTAACTGGCCAGCCTAATAAATGTTTAATAACAGGATCTCTGGGGGGAAAGACCCAGACTGATATAGCATTTGCCAATTTCTTTTTTTTTCTTTTTTTTTTTTTGTCTTTTTTTGTCTTTTTTCGTGCCCGGCAACGGATCGCAACCCTCAGTGTCGCGCCCGTACC
>NW_007843415.1:0-699 GCF_000696425.1 Galeopterus variegatus
TGCCCCTCCAGAACATCCCAATGCCCCCTAAGCTTGAGAACCACCACCAAAAGGAGTAGGCCTGGACCCCCAATCAGTTGGCATCTGTGGGTCACAGGAAAGCGGGAACTTACTCTGGGCAAGCCACAAACACTGAGAGCCGATGGTGTGGGCGCGTCTGAAGGCCTAAACAAGTAGCAACCAGGGGCAGAGCGGCGACAACGGAATCCTTGCCTGACGTAGCTTGGGCAGCGGCTACCTTGCAAATCTGTCCCGGCCCTGCTCCCTTTTTAAGATCTGATGTGGCCCCGGAATTTCTAAACCCCAAGGTATGGACTGGGGCCGACTTAGAGCTGGACCTCAATGTTCAGACTCAGCCCCGGGCTCCACTCAGCCAGCGAGGTGCTGCCGCAGTTCCTGTGGCACTGTGGGTGAACACGCCATGTCCCTGTGCTTTGCCCATCCTGCCGCACGGTGATGCCCCTGAGTGGCGGGAGAAATGAAAGTCAGTGGCCGTGAAGGATGACGTTTAGTTTCTGCTCATGCTGTAGATTAATGAGTTTGTCATCGAGGGACTGTTTAAGAATAAAGCAGCCAGCTGTTTGGGGGTGGGGGAGGAGGCAGCAGCCACTGCTAGTGGGGTCAGGGCTACCAGCCAGGCAACTTCTCCAGCTTAGCCTGGCCTACTTCCCCAGGGCCATCTTTGGGTGTCAGGTCTCT
>NW_007843416.1:0-699 GCF_000696425.1 Galeopterus variegatus
TGAACCTTGGTGTTTACCCTACTCTTGGCTGTTTTCTTAATCCTGCCAACTACTCTCTTAAAAGTTTCTTAGTTAAAGCTTCATCAGTGAATCCTCTGAATGTGTCATGTGCTCAGACCCTTGCTGATACCTTCAAATTACTCATCTGGTGTGTTGAAGCTGTATGGCTAGGATGATTAAATACTTGTCCAAAACTGTGGGCTTTTATTTATGCATCCCTACATTTGATTGGGAGTAAAATCTTAAAGATAGTGAATAGTAAAAATTTTATAGGAACCACCAAAATGCAAGTGTATACTAATACAAATTGTGCAACCATATAACAGTATTAAAAGTGTGAAATGTAGAAAAAAATTTAAAGAGTTGTTAAATAAGAATCTAGTTGGCAGTGTACTACAAAACTAAGTCAGTAATTAAAATGCAGTGGTCTGAACTAACATTGCATAGAAAAGGCTCAACTAGCTTTAGTTGGTCAGTGTCATTGACTCCGAGTATATTTCATTCCTGTAACCATTGGTCTAAGACTTGCAGTTCTTTCTTTGACATGCTGACCTTTTCACACTGACTATTCCTAATTGCTTCTAAGATACAAAATCAGCGTAATCAAGCAGGCAAATCACTTGATACTGAAATAGCCAGACAATAGAGGGGAAAATCTAGTGATCCATGTCCTTGGATGTGCTTATCCATGTGTAAAGA
>NW_007843417.1:0-699 GCF_000696425.1 Galeopterus variegatus
ATTCACAAATATATCTGATTTGAAAAGATAGACTATGGAAGAATTGGGTTTCTTTTTTTTTCTTCTTTTTTTTTTTTTTCCTTTTTTTTCTTTTTTTTACTGACCGGTAACAGGATCGCAACCCTCGGTGTTGCGCCCGCACCGCGCTCCCGGTCTCCACATGGGATCTGAACCCTCGGCGGGAGCGCCGCCACACTCCCAAGTGGCGCACTCTCCAGTGCGCCACCGGGCCGGCCCTGAATTGGGTTTCTTTAGGTATTGAAGGTACTTAAAATGAAGTGTATGAAAATATAAAGTTTTCAGATAGTCTATCCAGTTTTAAACAGCTAGTATCTGGAAACAGAATGTTTACACTAACTCTTTTCAACTGTGGTTTTCCAACCACCTCAGAAGACTCTTCTAGGGAAGGTGGATGTGTGAATCTGCATTATCAACAAGTTCTCCTGGGTAATACCCACGCACACTAAATTCTGAGAATCAGAAGTCTGATCTCTGGGCAGAGTGAGCACATAAGAGTAATACAGGTGCTCAAAATCATCCAAGTAGACTGCTGTTGAAAAAATTGTGCTACATTCTCAGTGGTGATGAAAAATGGCCAGGAACAATTACTGCCAATCTGCCAAATCCAATGAGATTATGTGACAGTCCTCACACAGATGCCCTGGACATAATGTATGTTAGACCTATGACAACAAGACT
>NW_007843418.1:0-699 GCF_000696425.1 Galeopterus variegatus
ACTGTACTGCTGACAGAGCCTTGGCAGACAATGTCTTGTCCCACGTGGACATTCCAAGGAAGTTTTTGTTATCAAACATTTTGGCAACCTGAATTCTCTATTGGTCAGCCCCACCATGCATCTACATTAGAATTTAATTTCTGGAGATGGTAGGGGTCCCATCAGCAGCAGGCCGGCTTTGTGAATCTCTGGAAGATGAGCCATCAGCAGGATCATGGCTGTATCAAGTCATGGTGGTGAACATATTTGCTTTAGCATGAGTCTGACGGTTGGATTTCTGTGCACAGCATTTATGATGTCTTGATCAACACAGAAAGGTGAGTACAGACTACATGTTTATACCTCATTTTGGATGCCAGAGCTCATGGTGTATACAACCCTGCCTGCACACACACCTGCCCACATGTGCATGCAACACATATGCCTGCCTACACACAGGCTCACACACATGCCTTCCCATATGTGTGTGCGGGTCCATGAGACAGCCCCCACACAGGCTCACACATGGGCACTTCCACGGGTGCATGTGGTCAGTGCTATTTAAAGCAGGACACAGGAAGTGCTCTCAAGTCATTAAAGGTGAATTTTATAAGGAACGGTTTTATGTTGCTACCCCAAGATTCAAGTTTTAAAATCTGTCGGGCCGGCCCAGTGGCGCACTGGAGAGTGCGCCACTTGGGAGTGCGGTGGCGCTCCCGC
>NW_007843419.1:0-699 GCF_000696425.1 Galeopterus variegatus
CCGCCGCCCCTTCTGCCGGTGGCGGGGTGGGGCCATCCTATCGCCCCCCTACCGGAGGAGAGGGGAGTCGGGGAATGATTTCACATGCCCCTCCCATCAGGGATAGAGGCGCCCAAGCGCCCGGGCTACAGAGAGTGAGGGGCCGGGACCAACCGGCTTGCAGTGCGGGGAAGGGAACCCAGCACCAAGGCGGGCTGACTGGGGTAGGCGGTGTGCGGGCCCATATGGACCTTATCGCGTTTGATCCTAACACATTAACAAGAAGTGGATATTGTGTCATCGATTGCCCTCATCACACAGGTTGGTTTCCAAGTTAGTACAGGCTAAGTAACCCCTATTCTGAACTCCATAACCAGTCCCATTGCTTTGCTCCTCAACCTCAAAGCAGCCCATCCCAACGGATTTCTAGGTACTAAGAGGAAGCCTTAGTAAGGGAAGCTAAATGAGAAGGGCAGTGTACCAAAGGACAACAGTATTCTGCTTGCCCTGAGCAGGGAAACGAGTGTCAGTGAGTTCCTGACTTAAGATTGCACAGCGGTTCCCACCCTCTACTGTGATTAAACTAAGGCTTTGAGATGAAGCCAACCAATTTCTCTAGTTGGGCCAGTTACTTCATAGCAAGACTTCCATGGCGACTGTGTTGAAAATTAATAGTAACTGGGAGGTGTACCAACACAATACAACCATTGGCAGGCACAG
>NW_007843420.1:0-699 GCF_000696425.1 Galeopterus variegatus
CTAACTAATCTAGTGACAAATGGAATTTAATCAAAAGTTTCAAAGCATATGCTTTAAATAGTCCTTTTCCTTAAAACTCTAGTAATAAAATTTTATCAGGAAATTTGTCCTAAGTGCATATTTTAACAATAGAAAAACAATAACTACGTGGCATAACTGATTTTCTGTCATTTTATTTTACCTAAAATATTTTGGAACATGTATATATATTGAAAGGAAAGAGCTACGTCATCATCCAACTCTGAGTTTTCACAGCAGTTTGTAGAATCTAACCCAAAACCATCCTGGAAAGGAATTCTGGAAATCTGGAAAGGAAACATAACTGCAGGCTTGTTTGTGATGATGATGTAACTGAGGGTGATGGAGAAGGAGGCAGAGAAGATGCTGACTCACCAGCAATCTGCACACCTGTTGAGAATGCAAGTTTTGTGAGTTTTTTTAATCCCTGGTAAATTTGAGGTTTGTTATTGATTCTGCATTGAGTATATCTCTTTCCACAGGCTTACAAAATGGTAAGAGATTGCTAGCTCATTTATTCACTCATTCCCTGAATATTTGCTAAGCTCTTACTATGTACCAGGTGCTGTTCTAGATGCTGGAAATATACTGGTGAACTGGACAGACAAGATCCCTGTAAATCCTCACAGGCTTACAGTCTAACCAAAGAGTACAAGACAGTAATAAAGTGAAAAAAAGAGG
>NW_007843421.1:0-699 GCF_000696425.1 Galeopterus variegatus
CAATCTCCCCTTCGGGTGAGTGGGCAGTCCGAGCCCCAATGTCCCATTTTTTGGCACTTAGAGCACGGCTTGGTGGGTGTTCTGGGCGAGGGGCAGGCCCTGCGACCAATGGCCCTCTTTGCCACATTTAAAGCAAGCTCCGGGGGGAGTATTGAAGGCAGAGGGCCCGGAAGGGCGTTTGGAAGGCTGTGTAATTATTTGGGCCAGCATTTGGAGGTTGGTCAAATCAGCCTTTTGTTTGCGCCATTCCTTTTCCCATTCCTTTTCTTCTTCTCTATTATGAAAGACCTTGAAGGCTACCGATAAGATTTCAGTCTGGGGAGTAGCGGGGCACTGCTCTAGTTTTTTTAATTTAGCCTTAATGTCAGGGTAGGATTGGGCCAAAAAGTATGTCATAAGGACATGGCATCCCTCTTCTGATGAGGGATCTAGGTTGGTGTATTTTTGGAAAGCCTGAGTTAGTCGATTGAGGAACTCGGATGGAGTTTCTTCCTTTTTTTGGAGAACATCTTGGACCCTTTGGAAATTAACAACTTTGCGGGCAGCCTTTTTAAGACCAGCCAGGAGGCAGGAACTAAAGCGATCCCTGGCCTGGATTCCCTGTGGTGTGTTGTAATCCCAATGTGGATCATGTTCGAGGACTGCCTGGGGGCCAATGGGGAGAGCAGGGTTTGTGCGGTGAATTTCATCTGCATGGCT
>NW_007843422.1:0-699 GCF_000696425.1 Galeopterus variegatus
ATCAGGCTCGTATCCTTCAATTTTGACTCGAAGTGAATACATTATTATTATTATTGTTGTTCTTGTTCTTGTTATTATTATTATTGTTGTTGTTGTTGTTGTTGGTTTCTTTTCAGCTTGAATGCTTCAGGCAGGTCATACTTCTCTCCCCTCCCAGATCTACCACTCTCTATTGTGGTAGTTTCTCACAGTTGCATTCCTTACCTGGCTCCTGATTTAGTTCAAACTTCTTCAATGGTCTCATCAGGAACACCAACATCACTTGGGGACTTGTTAGAATTTCTTGGGCCTTATTCCACACCTACTGACCCAGACACTTTGCAGATGGGGCCCAGCAATCTATGTAATATCATCCAGGAATACCTGTTAAATTTTGAGAATCTCTGATGTATATAATTATAGCCAAATCAATGCTAGCACGCACTCAACTTTCTTGACAATAACCCAACCTCCAAGCCCTCATGGGTTCAGCATTCATTTACTGCACAACGTGACATCGCTGCTTGTTTTTTAGAGCTTTTTCAGCAACCTTAATGTCTAGGGTTAGTCTATGTAGGGAAGATTGGTTTTTGCAACAGCCTTACAAAATGACATAGAAAGCATGTCTTTATGCTTTTACGATCTTACTCTTAATCCATTCTCTGTTTACCACACCCTTAAGACTTTTAGGCAGGTGATCAGAGTCCTTAACTTCAGTGT
>NW_007843423.1:0-699 GCF_000696425.1 Galeopterus variegatus
CCTCAAACTAAAAATCTTCTGTAAGACAAAGTAAACAATCAAAAGAGTGAAGAGACAGCCTGTATAGTGAAAAATATCATTTGCAAACCACTCAACTGACAAGAGATTAATATACAAAATATACAAGAAACTCAAAAAACTCAAAAACAAAAAATCAAATAATCTGATTAAAAAGAGGGCAAATCATCTGAATAGATATTTCTCAAAAGAAGCCATGCAAATGGCCAACAAGTACCTAACAAAATGCTCAACATCTCTAAGCATCAGAGAAATGCAAATTAAAACCGTGAGATAACATCTTACTCCAGTTAGAATAGCTAATATCAAAAGGACAAAAAATACCAAATGCTGGCAAGGATGCAGAGAAAAGGTAATGCTTATATACTATAAGTGGGAATGTATATTAATACAGACATTATGGAAAATGGTATAAATGTTTTTCAAAAAACTACAAATAGAACTGCCATATGATCCAGCAATTCCACAACTGAGTAGATACCCAAAAGAAAGAAAATCAGAATGTCAAAAGGTTACCTGTACCCCAATGTTTATAACAGCATGATGTAGGATAGTCAAAATATGGAATCAACCTAAGTGTCTATCAACTAATGTTTGGATAAAGAAATGGAATATTATACAGCCATAAAACATAAAAAAGAATGAAATCCTGTCATTCTCAGTAATGTGGATGACCCTGGA
>NW_007843424.1:0-699 GCF_000696425.1 Galeopterus variegatus
ACTGTAAGTCCCATCAATTTCACTCTCAGATATAAACAAAAAAATGAAAGCCTGTCCACACGAAGAATTAAACACAAATGTTCATATCATTATGCATAATAGTTAAAAACTAAAAGCAATTCAAATATCATCAATTCTGAATGAAGAAACAAAGTAAAGTATACCCAGGCAATGGAATATGCCATTACTACTAAGTAATAAAATAAAACTACTTATTCATGCAAAAAGCATGCATGAATCCCAAAATCATTTTGCTAAAAGAAAGGACCCAGACACAAAGGAACACATACTTTATGATTTTAGTTATGTAAAACTTAAGAAAAGGCAAACAATTGTGACAGAAATTAGATCTTTGATTATCATAGACCAGAGGTCAGGGAAAGGTTTAATTGCAAAGTGCTGTGAGGGAAGTTTGGGGGTGATCCAAAATGTTATCAATCTTGATTGTCGAGGCAGTTACATAAACATATACATTTGTCAAAAGTAATTGACTTGTACACTTAAAGTCAATGAATTATATTGTATGTAAATTATACCACAATAAAGCTGATTTTACAAAAGTCAGATTTGGCTAAATTTGAAATCCATGCTCTTAGTATGCTAATAGGCGGCCCCGAGAGGCGGGAGAGAATAACGATCCCTGGCGGTTGAGACCGGCATCTCCGTTGCTGCGGAGGAGAAGGAGACAAAGAACCTGGC
>NW_007843425.1:0-699 GCF_000696425.1 Galeopterus variegatus
AAAGCAGAAGGTAAGTTATTGGAAATAAAGTCAATGAAAATTAAAGGGTGCTGTTGTCAGTAGCTAAAGGGCTATAAATGCTGCTTAGAGTGGAAGATAATAGAGTTTCTTAAATAGTGGGGTAGGTGGCACCTTTTGAAAGTAATTTTTGAATAAGGAGGGAAAAAAATTATTGGTGGAGAAAATGATGACCTTGTTTTTGGACATAATAGCTTCTGATTCATTACTAAAATGTAACAAGGTAATAAATATAGTCATAATAGCAGTAAATTTTTTTTCTTTGAGCTTTTTAATTCAGATTTAGGTCTACTTACTCTAATTCAGGTTTACTGACTTGTAGGCCAGTGTTTTTGTGGGCTGTAGTTCCCATACCCTTAGAAAATATAGGGAATCTGTTGATTTTGTCAATACTTGGGCCTGTGGCTTAAAATTCATTTTATTACCAAAACAATGATTAAATAACAGAGGAAAGAAAAAAAAATTCATTTTATTTATTTATTTTTTTGATACCTTGCTTATTCTTTTTTTTTCTGCTTCCACCACCTTTCCTCCATCTTCCTTCTTCTTTTTTTCGTTTTAACTTATCAGCATACATTGTAGTTGATTTTCATGACCCTTTACCTGTTCCTCTTCCCCCTCCCCCTTCCCACCTACATCACATCTGTTCACTTATCTTAACAAGTTCTAAGAATTGTTGTG
>NW_007843426.1:0-699 GCF_000696425.1 Galeopterus variegatus
CCACATTCTGCTGCCTCCTGCATCAGAGTTAAACTGGCTTGTGAAATCTCAACCTCAAGTGTGTGTTTTTGGCAGAGATATTCAACACACCTTTCAAGCCTGTTTGAAAGCCGTTTGCCGTCTGATTTCACGTCTAATTTCTGAAAACAAACTCCTCTCAGCTCTACTTCTCTTCTAACTAGCACACCATCGGTTCAGTGAGTTATGCTGCATTCTAAGCTCGGAAGCTTCTCTGACGCTTTTGGACAGAGATTTTGAAAGAGACGTCTAACAAGCTGTTTCCCACATATGCTCCAATGGGATTCCATGTAGTACTAGCAAAACCGAATTCCTACAGGCTAGATTGGAGAACCACATTCTGCTGCCACCTGCATCAGAGTTAGACTGGCT
Source organism: Galeopterus variegatus (assembly GCF_000696425.1). Classification (NCBI taxonomy): domain Eukaryota; kingdom Metazoa; phylum Chordata; class Mammalia; order Dermoptera; family Cynocephalidae; genus Galeopterus; species Galeopterus variegatus. The sequence goes on from NW_007843426.1 coordinate 391, forward strand.
TGTGAAATGTCAACCTCCAGTTAGTGTTTTTGGCAGAGATATTCGACACACTTTTCAAGCCTGTTTGAAAGCCTTTTGCCTTGTGATTTCGCGTCTAATTTCTGAAAACAAACCCCTCTCAGCTCTACCTGTCTTCTAAATAACACAAATTCGATTCAGTGAGTTGTGATGGCTTCTGAGCTCAAAAGCTTCTCTGATCCTTTTTGACAGAGATTTTGAAAGAGAAGTCTCACAAGCCCCCTCCCCCATTGGCTGCAATGGGCTTCCACGTAGAACTTGCAAACCTGAATTCCTACAGGCTACATGTGT
>NW_007843427.1:0-699 GCF_000696425.1 Galeopterus variegatus
GCTTACCATGTGCTGGGCACTATTTTAAGGACTTTCCATGTAACCCATTTAGTGCTCTACAAGGTAAGTACAATTTTAACCCCCATTTTACAGATGAGGAAGGTGAGGCACAGCTTGCTCCCAAGTCACATGGCTCTAAAATAGTAAAGCAGGGATATGAACCCAGGAGCTTTCAGCTCAGAGCCTGGCCCCCTAATTACTAAATGATTCTGCCTGAAACTACTAATGAGATAAAAACTAACACTTCATTTACTTTCTGAAGATTGAAGTTGGCTTGAGGAGCAACCAGTGCACTTGGCTGGTCAAGGTGTCAAGGAGCAGAAACCGTAAGACCCTCCCATGCCCACCAAGCTTTTACTGCCTGTAGTGATTTGGGGGACACGATTTAACCTGTTTTTCCCTGGATCTTTGATAGACCAGACTATAATTCATAGAGATTTACTGCTTTTTGTTGACACTCTCAAAATATTGAATCCATAAGTTCATTTCCCTTATGTAATTCTCATCAGGGTCCCACAGCACAAAGGCGACCACCCCAACACCTGTGGAACTGGAACTCTGCCTCTGGCTGCAAAAAATAGGGAACTCAATGCCTATTTGGGTTCTATTTTTATTAAAACCCCATTAACTTGTTTCCATGAGAGCAATTAAAGTGTCGAGGCCTGATGCTTCACAAGTGTTGTGGAGGAGGTGCTTTTT
>NW_007843428.1:0-699 GCF_000696425.1 Galeopterus variegatus
CTGCTCACACGGTCTCACACAAGGCTGTAATCAAAGTGTTGGCCAGGGCTGGAGTCTCACCCGAAGGCTCAACTGTGAAGATCTGCTTCAAAGTTTATGTGTTTTTTTATAGGATTCATTTTTTTTTACAGAAATGAGATTGAGAACCTCAGTTCCTTGCTATATGGATCTCTCCACCATAGCAGCTTGCTTCAACAAAGCCAGCCAAGAATGGAGTCTGCTAGCAAGGTGGAAGTCACAATCTTACCTAACCCAATTATGGGAGTGACATGCTAATGCCATCTATTAGTTAGAAGCAAGTTACTAGGCCAGCCTATGCTCAAGAAGAAGGGATTACACAAGGGCATGAATACCAGAACGCAAGGATCATTGGGGGCCATCTTTATGTCCACGTGGCTATGTGGGTTGGAATGAGTTAGAGGGTAGATGGCCATACTCTTGGAAACACTGAAGCAGTAATCAATTTTTGCCAGAAAGTAATGAGATGAATTTTGAATATATTGAGTTTGGGGATCCTGTAGCATACCCAGGTAGAGCTGAGGAATACTTACTGAGATATACAGTTCTGACAGTATAGCTATCTGGACTAAGGGTACAAACCACCAGCCATTCAATAGATCATTAGAGCTTTGGCAGTTGAGGAGATAACTCAGGGAGGGCAGGTAAATAAACAAAGCCTTAAGGCATGTGTAATGCATC
>NW_007843429.1:0-699 GCF_000696425.1 Galeopterus variegatus
TGTTTGCTTCTTACTACTGTCATTTGTGGTGCTTTATTCCTTATGTGTTTGGAGAATTTTTGTTGTGTATTCAGATTTGGTTAATCTGTATGGATCCTGAGACCTAAAATGTTGTTGATGTCTTCTAGGAAGAATTGGAGTATCTGGCAGAAACCAGGGTGGCCCAGTGGACCTGAACTATTTTAGGTCTTTCGTGGACGGCAGGCAGAGACCAGAGAATGTAAGGTTTGGAAAGCCAGAGTAAATGGTCTGGATTTTATTCCAAAGGCATTGAGAAGGCTGTTGTGGGTAGTAAGTGGAATGTGAAATGCTCTTATTTGTGCTTTTCAAAGACCATTCTGGATGCTACCTGGGAAGTGTGGCTGGCACGAGTGGAAGGAGTCAGAAGCCTGGTGCAGTCGCCCAGCAAGAGATGGCCGTGGCTAGTCAGGCTGTGCCAGAAAGACAGGTACCAAGGACGTCTCCTAGAATAGTGGCTGAGGTCTTTCTTTCATCCTAGGTAGTGACTGAGTCATATCTTTAAAAAGTTCAAATCAAGTGCCTTCTTTATTTTATTTATTTATTTGTTTATTTATTAATTTATTAAAGATGACCAATAAGGGGATCCTAACCCCTGACTTGGTGCTGTCAGCACCACGCTCAGCCAGTGAGTTAACCGGCCATCCCTATATAGGGATCTGAACCCGTGGCCTTGGTGCC
>NW_007843430.1:0-699 GCF_000696425.1 Galeopterus variegatus
TTGATCAAGGATTAATAAAAGAGTTATCATCGGCCAACTCTTCCAGCTTTAGCACAATCCAACCCAAAGCCTCTCTGTAGGCTGGCTGAGTTTTTCTTGCCTGTTCATCACCTGCTTTTGACAGTGGCCACTTGAGAACAATGACTAAGTCTGTTTAAATTCGTTTTGTCCAATATACTGGGTTGAGCCAGCCTCAGACCTCTGCTCCACCCAGGTCCTAGGCTATCCCTCTGAAGGTGGGTGGCATTCATTTAGCCTTACTTCTGCTTGCAGCCCATAGAAATCTGTTTTGTGTTCTCATTGATCTTGTTGTTGACCCCTAATAGTGTGTTTTCTGTTAAACCTTTGTGATTTTGCACAGTCTACCACCTCTGCTCACATTAGTGGTTCTTAAATTGTTGAAACCTGTTGAGAGAGATGGACCCTCTCCCTAGGGGGAAAATGCACATATGCACATAAACATAGGTAGATCCTCTCCCTAGGGAGAAAATGCACATATGCACATAAACATAGGTTTTTGCAAATGATTTCAGGGAGTACCTCCCCCTCTAAGTAGCCTGTGACCACCAATTTAAGGACCCTTGAGATAGATTGTCCTTTCTCCTCCCATTTCAGGAGAACTCCTCCTTATCTCAAGAAGACCTCCACAAAGCCTGCACACTCCCCCCTCTGTGTTCCTGATGTCCCTTGTCTGTAAGT
>NW_007843431.1:0-699 GCF_000696425.1 Galeopterus variegatus
TATATTTTGTATATTGTGTAAGCCTAAGCAATATTCACCATTAGGATTCAGATACATCTGGCAATCTCGGATGGACAGACTGACCAGGCAGGGCTTCAGGAAATCTATTTGCATGAGAGAAAGAGAAGCGTTCTAGGAAAGAACACATCCTAAGGGATTAGAGAGTTCAGGCTCAGTTCTCAGATGGAAGGAGTTGTCTGAGAAGAGCATGGTGTCTGTCACATAAATTAATCCCCAGCTTACCTTTTATTTATTTATTTTTTATTACTATTATATTTTGTCTTTTTCCATGTCCGGCAACGGATCGCAACCCTCAGTGTCGCCCCCATACCGGACTGGGACCGGCAACGGGATCGCAACCCTCGGTGTTGTTCCCGCGAAAGCGGGAACCGGTCTGTATGTGGGATCCGAACCCTCGGCAGGAGCGCCGCTGCGCTTCCCAAGTGGCGCACTATCGCAGTGCGCCACCGGGCCGGCCACCAGCTTACCTTTTACGAACTCATGTTTGAGTCCTAAGTCAAGAGAACTCTGAGTAAACACTTTGAAACGTTGGGGACCATGGCCATGTTGTTTAAGTTCTCCTCTAGGAGAGTGTGACACAAAAAAAGGAAAGAGATTTTCTATCATGTAGCCAAAGACCATAAGAAAGCTTTGGCATCTCAAGATCTCCCATGAATTAACAATATTGGCAGAGGGAGC
>NW_007843432.1:0-699 GCF_000696425.1 Galeopterus variegatus
TTTTAGTTTTTGTCTACTATGAATAATGCTGCCATGAACATTCATGTCCATGTCATTTAAATCATGTAGATACTTATTCCTGGATCTATTAGGGGGTCTTTAAAGACTTCAATTTCATGAAAGGTTTGTGTTATCTTTTAATCCATTTTTCCACAAACTTTTTGAAGTACCCTCATATATCAGGAATAGAAATGTTGGGTTGTGGAATATTTGTATATACAGCTTAAGAAGACATCGACAAAAAGATTTTCAAAGTCCTTATACAAATTTGCACTTCTGTAAACAAGGTGGGAGTGTAAATTGGTGTTTAAGTTGAGAATTCTTCACCAACACTCAGTGCAGTGAGTATTTTTAATTTTACCCATTTATGTGGGAGTATATTGGAATCTCATTGTGATTTTAATGAGCGTTTTCCTGATGACTAATGCGATTGGATGTCTTTTCACATATTCATCAATCATTTAGATTTCCTTTTTTTTTTTTTTTTTGTGAAGTGCTTCCTCAGTCTTTTGTTCATATTTCTAATGGAATTTCTGGTTTTTTTTCTTGTTGATTTTTTAGAAGCTTTTAATGTATTCTGTGTGTAAATCTTTTGGGAACTAAATGTATTACAAACTTAACTCCCACTCTATGGGTTATTTTGTAATGCTTTCATTTGATGAAAAGAAGTTTTTACTTTCAATATATTTGATTTATTTA
>NW_007843433.1:0-699 GCF_000696425.1 Galeopterus variegatus
GTGCCTGGGCAGATTGTCGTAAAGGGAAATGGTTCTACTGGGAATCCCAGGAGTATTGGTCTTACCTAGGAAGAAAAAAACACGTGAATGCTGGATCAAATTATAAACTGACTTAAAACTTAGCTTAATGCAATACTTCCAATGCCAAAACAATAGGCAAGCAAACAGATATTAAGCATCGGCTTATATTGTGCTAAATGTTTATTTCCAAGCTGTCATTTAGAAGACAAGTTCACATAGATGTAACTTTTATAGAATCACTGAATTTTTAATAAAATTCAATTGCAGTGTACAAAATATTCACCATGTACATATATTTCCTACCTCAGGGGCTCAAGGGCACAGAAGAAACAACACCACAGTCACCCAGATGTTGGCTCCTAAATAATACTTTTCACTAAAAAGAACCAGGACTTCTTGGAGAAATGGCTTGGGGATTCCAGGGTTGGGGCAGGGAAAGAACAAGATGAACTTGGAACATCTTGTTGCACCAGAAAGTAAAGCAGTACTCAAAACAATTTTTTTTTCTTAACGATATGGACACATCAAATGGGCAGAGAAATCAGCTTTAAAAGCCTCCCTCTAACCAAATATGGGACAATTTGAGTATCAAAATAAATAATGACAGTAATGGACTATAATTCATTGAGTAAAATAAGAATCCACAATAAATAGATTGATAGATAATTAAATAAATAA
>NW_007843434.1:0-699 GCF_000696425.1 Galeopterus variegatus
GAGATCTGCTTCAGATTCTGAGTGGAAAGCTTTGCCTTGTATTCAGTGCCCTCTCCTTTTGAGTACGTATAAAAGGTCACATGACCCCAGTGCAGGAAACTGGAAGCTCGTTTCCTTGGTTGCCCTCACTGACAAAGACTGAAATTCACTCTAAACACATTTCTGGGAGGTGTTTTCTTTGTTTCGTTTTTTTTTTTCTTCCATTTTTGTTGTTGAACTTCATCTGGTGCAAAGGTTTCTACCAGAGAAGTAATTTGGAGCATTGTGGCATTTCCTTCCATAATTAATCCCAACTGGGGCTGGGGCTAGGGAACGCTCTGCCGTTGATGGCTTCATCCCCGTGGAGCGGGCTCTTCCTGCGGCCTTTGTAAACACCAGCCAGGCCACAGCGCCATGGCCCCGGTTCTGGTTTGAATTAAAGCCCAGGCTCAGGGAGCAACCCAGCTGTGCTTTCCTGTAAACTGTGTCAGTTTTCCAAAGCTTGTTAACATGCTAATATAAAAGGAAATAGGACGAACTTCAAGGAATTTACAACTGGTCTTAAACTTCAAAGACAAGAGCTACGTCTATGCAACACACACACACACAAAACCAATATGTCCCTCTGTCCCCTCCCTCCCCAGACACAACCCAAGCAACACAAAACAAAATAAAACCAAAAGATCGAAACTATTAAAAGTTCGTTTAGCAAACCAGGGA
>NW_007843435.1:0-699 GCF_000696425.1 Galeopterus variegatus
TCATGCATGCAGCTAGCCACCATGGAAACCACCACTGCCACATGGGCAACTCACCAAAACCTTTGTCACCCCGAGGGTGGTCTGCAACCACAGCATCCCATGCTGATGTGCAGGCATACCACCAACTACTTGACTGCATTGACACAAGGAGCATCACCAGCAGTGTTGGGCCTTTGAAAAACTAACACCACCTTAAAGTGACATTACAAGTGGATTAACGTGGCAGCCTAAGAAGGCGCCGGGAGAAAGCAGGGCGGGAGTCTCTGCGGGAACCTTGCCTTAGCCCTTATTGGCCGCACTTGTGAACACTGCATAATTGCAATAGCTAGGTATTGAGACAGGATGCATGCTCTTAACCCTTAAGCCGATTGGAGGATGTAAAAAATCTGCCTTTGCCATTTACCTTTAAAAGCCAATGCTTGTGTGTTAATCAACGGAACTGCTTGACAGAACCCCCACCGCGTCTGAGTGTCCTTTAACTGGGCTGGTTTGGGGCCGGTGGTATGCTCACCTCTCTTCACGGCTCTCTTCCCCTGTCTTCTTCAAAAGGGGACCAGAAGGAAAGAGGAATCCCGGGCCGTTCGCTCACCCACTGAAGGAAACGAGGCTAGGGCTGTACAGGTCAGCTGCTGGCGGCGGACCCAACACAGCAGAGTCCAGGAAATAGAATAATAGAAGAAGCAACTGCTCTACTAGATG
>NW_007843436.1:0-699 GCF_000696425.1 Galeopterus variegatus
GGCACTTTTAGAAATGGCAGATGTGTCTGCACAAAACAGAAATGCCGGAGAGGGATTTTTTAAAAAAGTCTTGGGGGTTTGTTTGCTTTTGAAAGTAAAAAGACCTTATTGTTTTGTTTTGTTTTGTTTTCTAAGAATAGCTTGACATTGACAAAGACCCCTGAGTGACATCATGCTTAGATTTTGAAGTGTTGACCATAATAGGTTAGTTGGGAATATATTTGGCTACAGAACCCACATACCCTTGCCCTAAACCAACAGGGGCATATTTTTCTCATGTAACAAGAAGTCCAGAGCCCAGGGAACTGGGACCTAGTGGGTTGTTCTATGAGTCTGCAGGGGCCCAGCCTTTTATCATCATGGTCTCAGGATATTTCAAAGCTGTCATGTCCCAAATGGGAAGACAGAAGAAACTCAAAGACATAATGACTATACCAAAAAGTAAACAGCCTTTCAAAAATCCCAACACACTTTTATTCCATATTTCAATAGCCAGGATAATATCACATGATCTCTACAGGCTTCAAGGACATGTGGAAAATTGAGTTTCACTCTTTTTAAGCTTCTGCAATAAAATAAACCATGGGTAGCTTCTAACGGATGTTGAGAGAGCCAGCTTTTGGTATATTGAGAAATCCTTGGAGGACCCAGCAGTAAACTGTGAGTCCTTCAGCAGTCTGTGAAGCCACTCTGCTGTCC
>NW_007843437.1:0-699 GCF_000696425.1 Galeopterus variegatus
TATTTTCCAAATAATCCACAATAAAAAGAAATTTTAAAAAGGCTGCCTGGTTTTAAAAAGTCTCCCAGAGGGCCGGCCCGGTGGCGCACTGGAGAGTGCGCCACTTGGGAGCGCGGCGATGCTCCTGCTGAGGGTTCGGATCCCATGTGGAGACCGGTTCCCACTCACTGGCTGAGCGCAGTACTGGCGCAACACTGAGGGTTGCGATCCCGTTACCAGTCAGTAAAAAAAGACAAAAAGGAAAAAAAAAAAAGTTTCCCAGAAATTATTAAATTTACAACACCCTGATTCTGATTACCAATATGTAAACTTTCAGAAGACAAATTTGGGAATGAGAGTAATCAGAGATAGACTCCTCCTATACTGGGCTAAAAAACTGAAAGTACAGTTTCTTAACATGGATAACATTTTCCCAGGACTAAAAATGTTTCAAGGGCTTCAGGGAAGCTGTATTAACATCTGTGCTGATTCTAAGATTTTCTCAGAAGTTTGACAACTCTCCCACATATCTGGCCGATGAGTTAAAAAAGCAAGAAATATTTTCTTGAGTTCTGTGCTGGTTCAGCTCTTGCATTTAGCGGGATGATATTATCCCCGAAAATTGGTTTATGGGGCAGGTGAAAAAAAATCTTAGATATTATAATAGTTTATGGCCCTCCAAAGCACAATTCTGACAATACATGCATATATATATATATA
>NW_007843438.1:0-699 GCF_000696425.1 Galeopterus variegatus
CCTCAGAAAATCCTGCTCTGGGGTGGGGAGAGGGGCTAGGGGGTAGAGGACTGACTCCTGGATGAGCCACCAAGAAGACAGCTCCCACCAGGAAGCAGAACAAACCTCCTCTTTATGGTGCTTCCTGTTTCTTGCTTTTAAAGCACCTTTTTTGGGCCGGCCCGGTGGCGCACTGGAGAGTGCACCGCTTGGGAGTGCGGCGGCGCTCCCGCCGAGGGTTCGGATCCCATGTGGAGACCGGTTCCCGCTCACTGGCTGAGTGAGGTGCGGGCCCAACACCGAGGGTTGCAATCCCGTTGCCGGTCAGTAAAAAAGACAAAAAGGAAAAAAAATAAAATAAAAATAAAGCACCTTCTTTTCACCAAATCCAAAAATTTCACCTTACTTCAAAGCATCTATATTTAAAAGGCTGTTAGTTAAAGATTTTGCTATTAACCCTTTGTGCATGTGTTCTAAAAAGTTCATCTCTGTTAGCATATAAGGAAGAGCTTCCAGAAATTGTTATTAACTAACATACATTAATAGTATGACTCCTTTGACTAACCCTTAAAATTATCTCAATATGAAAGTAATACTTTTTGTATAAAGCTTAGAAAATACAATAAAGGAAAAGATCCTCCAATCCCAAATTGTTAACATAATTGTTAACATTTTAGGGTATATTCTTAGATATACACACACAGATGGATATTTGCATAT
>NW_007843439.1:0-699 GCF_000696425.1 Galeopterus variegatus
TCTGTATGTGGGATCCGAACCCTCGGCGGGAGTGCCGCCACGCTCCCAAGCAGCGCACTGTTGCAGTGCGCCACCGGGCCGGCCCAGGCAAAAGGCAATTCTGTCTCCAGTGGTAGTTTTTAAAATTCTGACTTGATGTCTGACCAGAACGTTGACTGGGAATAAATCTCCCAAAGAAACACTCTCAGGGATCAAAACTTCCACCCAGTGAAAGGCTGGAGAAACGTCCCGGCCCTGTGCTACACCCCTGGGCACTGGTCAGCCCTGATGTCTCCAGGGCTCCTGTGGTTCTCGTCATGGGTGGGTCTGGGACCTGACTGGGAAGGACATGCACACCTTGTGGCCAGGTGACAATATCAGGTGACTCTAGGTTGCCAGTCACGGAAAGCCCAGCCATGTGGCCTTGGGCAGCTGCGGCTGGGGACATTGTCTGGTCACAAGACCTCCTGTGGTGGGGGCCCTGGGCCAGAAGCAGCCTGCAGGGACCCAAGTGCAAGGAGAAGGACTGGGGCCCATGGGAGGGCAGCAGGGATTGCCAGGTGCAAGACACCCAGTTAGGATTTTTAAACAGACGTTTTAGGATACAGTGCACTTACCATAAAGTTCACTTACTTGAGGTGTGCGGTTCAGCATTGTCAGTATTTTCAGAGCTGTGTGACCATCCCCTCCTCATTTGACATCCTTATCACTCCAGAAAGA
>NW_007843440.1:0-699 GCF_000696425.1 Galeopterus variegatus
CTCTCTGTCTTTCATCTTTCCAAGATTATCATTCACTCTCTAGCAGCTGTTATTGACCCAAACTATTTCCCAAGTAAGACCAGATATCAATTCAATTTCTAGCCTCCCTACACGGTGCTGGCTGACACCTGCACTCAGGATAAAAGCTGGAGAACAAAGGTAAGTCACCCCTTGCAGTCTTCTTCTTCCAAATATTGGACCTCTCCAGCATCTGCCTATTTTTGCTTCTTCTCCAACGCCTATAAAGTAGTTGTTTTGCTTCTTCCAAAGTCTACAGTTAACATGTGTCAGACAGGAGTGTATGGCCATGACTGGAAGTGGAAGTATTTAGAAAGGTGCATATCTTCTTACCCATCCCTAGTGTTCCTCATGGAATCTTGTTCTTGTTGTTATTGTTGTTAGAGTTTATTCATTTTAGCTTATATTCTTTAAGGTCAAGGACTAATATCTTTTACATTCAGTGCACCTTGACATTTGCATTTTCTGCAGTGCTAAACACTGGGAACTTGCTAAATACTTAATGATGAATAATAAGTAAACTTGGCATAAATTTTTCTTACCTATACAGAATATATTCTTTTTGAGAGAAATTATTCTATGCAAGAACATCTAATTAATGATTCTTATTTTTTTTTGTCTTTTTTTTTTTTTTGTGACCGGCAACGGATCGCAACCCTCAGTGTTGCGCCCGGACTGGAC
>NW_007843441.1:0-699 GCF_000696425.1 Galeopterus variegatus
CAAAACAATAATTAGCTTTAATGTGTGTGATGTATGCTAATATTAAAAAATTTTATTTTTTAAAAATACTAATTGATGGGCCGGCCCGGTGGCGCACTGGATAGTGCGCCGCTTGGGAAGCGCGGCGGCGCTCCCGTCCGAGGGTTCGGATCCCATATACAGACCGGTTCCCGCTCACTGGCTGAGCGAGGCGCGGGAGCAACACCGAGGCTTGCGATCCCGTTGCCGGTCCCCAGTCCGGTACGGGGGCAACACTGAGGGTTGCGATCCGTTGCCGGACACGGAAAAAAGACAAAAGACAAAAAAAAAATACTAATTGATACTAAATTGATTTCACCATCTACTAGTAAGTTGTGACAAATAGTTTGAAAAATATTGGCCTAGTCATTGAATGTGGATTATGGACTTAAAAGAACCAGATTAAAGATCTGGCTCTGCCACTAAGAAGGGTGGCCTTGAAGAAGTCACTTTACCTCTCCAATACTCAGATTTTGCCAAAGAGGAATCATCATAAATCATGTCCTCTACATAAAGTGACTGTAGGATGATATGGATAAAGTATATAACAGTGCCAGGAACATAGTAGTGCTAGCTATTATTAATATTATATTTAATAACTACTTTAATGACCAATAGAATTGGAATCAAAGAGCAGAAGACTGTTTAATGGGAAGGAAAAGAGAAACGTAAGCCCAAATT
>NW_007843442.1:0-699 GCF_000696425.1 Galeopterus variegatus
GAAATGGCTGGATGATACCAGGATATCTCCCATCCTCCTACTCCTGTGTCCTTCTTGCACAGTGACCCTGGCTTTGCTGGATCCCTGTGTGCCGGCTCAGACAGCAGTGTACAGTGGGACACACAACCTTCCCACTGTTCCTGTCTCTGTGAGCTTCTCCTCATAATCATGTCTCCAGCAGCCACAGGGTCATATTTTCAGGGCCTCCCTATTGGTTAGGTTACTAGTGCAAAAGCCTGAGAACTGCTACATAATATTAATACTGGGAAAGTTTACTTCATTGATATTTGAAGAACCTATAAAAAGTAACTAAGCAGAAACAAAAGTAACTAAGAAAACATAACTGCATTTTACTGTAATATGTCAATAGCATAGGCTTCAAATAATATAAAAATGAAAACGAGATAAAGAAAGCCTCCAAACACTCGGAAATTAAATGCACACTTCTGAACAATTCATGATTAAAGAGGAAGTCCCAAAGAAAATTAAAAAATACATAGAAGTGAACGAAAATGAAAATAAACATATAAAATATGGTAATGTCCAGATAAAGTATTACTATGAGAGAAATAAATGATGCTGAAGGCTTATATTTGAGAAAAAGAAAGGTCTGAAATCAATAATCCATGCCTTCACAAAAGGAAACCAAACCAAAAAAAAACCAAAAACCAAAAAAATGTTCAAAATAAATCCAAACCA
>NW_007843443.1:0-699 GCF_000696425.1 Galeopterus variegatus
ACCAGCTGTCCACTTCCAGCCTGGCACCCTCCTCACAGTGAGTGTGGCGCAGGGCTGTGAAACACAGCAACAGGCTATGATTTGATCAGCACCCTAATGACATGCACGGCCTTTCTTCCAAGACCCACAGGAAGCAAAGGTATCGATATTTAAAGCTTAAAACAGCTTGTCCTTCGTTCGCCTCTTGGCTACATTCCACTCTCCTTCCCACTCTGAGCATCTACAGATTGGCCATCCTTTCTCTTCCATCAGGGACAAAGAGAGACCAAACAGAAGATCTGCCAATCAATGATCTGGGATGATTTTCTTATGGGGTCAGGCTAAGAATTAGGGAAGGATAATGGAGAAAAAAGCAACAAAGCCAACCAACCAACCAACCAACCAACCAACAACAAAATCAAAGCCCAAAATACACCTGAGCATCCGACGTGACCATGTGTAGACAAGGAGCGGCCACCTGCCTGGCCTCCAGGTGGGCTGAGTTGCGGTGCACCCTTCGGTCTCTTCTGGGCAGGTCCTGCCCTCTGTCTCAGATCTTTCTTTTTGGCAATACCAGCAGGCGGAGGGCAGGTGCTAACACACGTGGAACTTGCCAGGGCTTCTGGTGATATTCCTGTTAATCTCATTCATAATTACCTTTTTTTTTCAGCGCATGACATACTTTCCTCACAGATGAGGCCACATCCAAAGAAGAAATAT
>NW_007843444.1:0-699 GCF_000696425.1 Galeopterus variegatus
CTGCCTTTGGCCAAGTTGGTTCCTTGGTCCTTTTGACATGACCTTAATAGTCTGATTTCTTCCTTGTTATCTGGTAGAAAGATCTTCTAGGCTCACCTCATACATTTCCTGTCCCAGACCAGAAAATGTTAGTTTATGTGGGGAATTTTGATTCCTTTTAGAAGGGAATTGTAGTTGTAGACACAGTCTGGGTGCCAAGGGTGCTGTAGTGGATTGAATTATGTGCCCCTAAAACTCACTGAGGCTTGAATTGTGTCCCCCAACTTTGATGTGTTAGAAACTTAGTCCCCGGGCCGGCCCGGTGGCGCACTGCTACAGTGTGCTGCTTGGGAGTGCGGCGGCACTCCCGTCAAGGGTTCGGATCCCACATACAGACCGGCCGCTCACTGGCTGAGCGAGGTGCGGGAGCAACACTGAGGGTTGCGATCCCGTTGCCAGTCACGAAAAAAGACAAAAAGGAAAAAAAAAAAAAGAAACTTAGCCCCCAGTGTGACTGTTAAGAGGGTGGGAGATCCTATTATGGTAATTGAAAGGTGGAGCCTTGAAGAGGAGATTGGATTGTAGGACCTTACAGTACTGAATGGATTAAAAATGGTGGTCGGGGCATAGTTCCGAGGGCTTTAAAAGAAGAGAAGAGCCTGTCTTTCTCTCTCTCTGCTCTTTCTGCTTTCACCATCTCACAAGGTGAGAACCCTGGGT
>NW_007843445.1:0-699 GCF_000696425.1 Galeopterus variegatus
CATGCAACAGGTTGTAATGTCTATAGCCTCATTATTAAGATTACACACTATTGAAATCATGTCCCTTATCATTTCCTCACTTTGATTTCCTCAATTTTCCTGCCAACTCTAAGGAGTCAGTTGTGACCCAGGACACCAAAACCTTTCCATATCTGTATTATACTTCAGTAAAAAGATTTGAAAACTACAGTAAGATAACCTTTTTCACCTACCAGACTGGCAATAAGCCAGTAATAATGTACTAGATAGATAATGTATTCCATGGCATGCATTGTTAAGCTGTGGGAAGACGGGGATGCTCCTATATTACTGGTCAGAGTGCAAGTTGGTACAATCCCAGTTTGTATTTGGTGAAACACTGAGTGACCCAGCAATTCTACTTCCAGGAATTTATCCTAAGGATATTCTCAAACACATAGGTAATACTATATGGACAAGGTTATTTACTGCATCATGATATGTACTAGCGAAGGATTGCAAATACCCTGAATTTTTCACAATAGGGAGTGAAAAGGACAAATGAATTATGATTCATTCATATATTGGACCACTGTGGAGCTGTGAAAAAAGAATAGGAAGCTATTTATGGGTTGATAACAAAATTCTTCCAAGATATTTTTACGTAAAAAGGACAAGCTACTAGGGCCGGCCCGGTGGTGCACTGCTACAGTGCGCCGCTTGGGAGCGCGGCGGCGCTCC
>NW_007843446.1:0-699 GCF_000696425.1 Galeopterus variegatus
ATGCTAATGAATCTTGCCTATTCTAATGATGCCCCCTATAGCTCACTCCATCACTTCATTCCGGTCCCTGTATAAATAGTCATGTGCACAGAGGCCTTCCCTGACTACTATGTTCAAAGAACTGTGGCCATTCTCCCACTCTCTGGCCCTGTATCTTGTTATTCTCTCTGAAGCTCTTCATGATGCAATTTTTTCTTTATTGAGACATTTGTCTTCCACACTAGAATGTACACTCCATGAAGACAGAGACTCTTTCTGTTTTGCCCACTGCCATATCCCCAGCACCTAGAATAATGGCATATAATAAGTGCTTCATAAATATCTGGGAGATGAATAAAAGAATAAATGAATGAATGGCTTTTGTTTTATCAGCTTGGTGAATTGGCAGATTCATTCAGCCACTTCATATTCAGGTATACATAACTTAATGGCTGTCATGAAATAAAGGAAAATGGATGTAAAGGGCCTGATACATGGAAAATGTTCAATAAATAGTAGGTTTTAGAATGAGACAGAAAAAAGAGAGGCAAATAGTCAACTTGACTATGTACCCATTCTATTTCCCAAAAACAACACCTGTGTTGCTTTAAATCTCTGTCCAAAAACATCTCTTATACTTTGACTTTCCTTATAGAAAAATAAAGAAAAACAGTTTGGTGATACAAAGCATAAGAACTTAGCCTATTATTTAAAAAAAAA
>NW_007843447.1:0-699 GCF_000696425.1 Galeopterus variegatus
TGCTCAGAAAACAGTTCTGTGGGTTCCTCAACACACTTTTAAATAAATTCCTTTTTTCATCTTTTTTTTTTGGGGGGGAGGGGTTGATTAAAATAGCCAAAGAGACTTCTTATTGATGACAAGTAAAAACCTGACCTAAACAGAGTAAGAAACACATGGCTCTGACGTCAAACACACCAGGTTTCTTCCAATCTCACCCTTGTTGCATTCATTTGTTCACTCATTAACAGATAATTTAAAAGTATCTACTATGAACTAGGTAGGCATTCATCAATTCCCATGGAGATTTCACCCAGCCCCATGGCTTTGGATATAATCTGTGGATTAATGGCACCATATTTATATCCCAAGCCCCAAATTCCCATGGATTCCAGATAACTCTCATATCCAGTCACCAGCCTAATATCTCAGATAGGTGTCTAATAGGCATCTCAAATTTACCATGCACAAAACCCAACTTTAGATCTTTCCTCCAAAACATATTGTGCTGCAATTGATCAGTTAATGGTGCCTCCAGCTTTCAAGTCACTCAGGCCAAAAGCTTCAGGTCATCCTTGAATCACTTCACACTCACACCCCACATCCAACTCTATGTTGTGAGTTCAAATATATCCACAATCTCACTACTTCTCACCACCTTCACTGCTATCCCACCTTGTTAAGCTGTCTGTAATTATGTTCGCCTTAACTATTTTAATA
>NW_007843448.1:0-699 GCF_000696425.1 Galeopterus variegatus
GGGGAACGTGCCATAATGGCCATGGTGGGCATCTCAGACCCTGTCTCCATCTCCCTCCCCTCCCCATTTCTCATTGAATTTGACAATGCCACTGGCTCTTTTCCGTCTGAGGGGAAGAGGGAGAACACACCCTGTAATGGTGCATGTCTGTGCTTGGCCACTGAGCACTTACTAGCTGGGTCACTTTAAGTGACTTTATTATTACCACCCCTCTTCAGGAATGTAAGACCTATGCAGGCAGGTGCTTCCTATTTAATTATTTTTTAAATTGTGGTAAAATACACAATGTTTACTATCTTAACCACTTAATTACATTCAGTACTTAAATTCAGTACATTCGGTGGTGCTAAGTACATTCACATTGCTCTGCAACCAATCTCCAGAACTCTTTCTCTTTCGAAACTAAAACTCTATACCTATTAAAAACTCCCCATTCGGACATTTCTATTTCTTGTTCAGGAGAAAACCCTCAATGCCCAGACGATTCCTCAAAAAAATAAATAAAAAAATAAAAAATAATTCCTCAAAAAAATAAATAAAAAAATAAAAAATAATAAAAAATAAAAAATTTAAAAAAAAAGTAAAAAATTGAATGAATGAATCCACAGGGTTGTGATGGGGATTAAGAAAAACCATAAACATCTGGTAATGTGATTTTTCCATAGTAAGTGATTCACAGATGTTAATGGCTAGGGATGA
>NW_007843449.1:0-699 GCF_000696425.1 Galeopterus variegatus
GAGGGTTCCAGGAAGGACATTTAAGAATTAGGAGCATCTCCTTAAATCCTACTTCAGAACAGACTTCAGCAGTTTTTACCCGGGTACCTGGCACCTGCATTACTTCTCCAAAGATAAACAGCGCCACACCAAGAGACGTCGCGCCGTCCCCGTGGCGCCAGCGTGCCACCGTGAGAGCAGAGCGAGGCGCGGGCAGAGAGGGAGGAGCCGTGAGGAACGTTCCCGTCGTCTGGGGAGCCCAGGCCCCCGCTGTACCTTCTCTAGGAAGCGTGAACGGCAGGAAGACGTCACCGAAACGTGGATTCTTGGGCGCACGCGGAGTAAATCTCAGAGCAGAGACGAAACCTGGGGGCGGTGCCAACCTGTGTTAGCGCAGGAGCACCACGAGATGGCGCCATTGGCTCGAGGACCGCGGGTGCCGGTGACGGCGCTGGGCGGATTCTCACTCAATCCTCACACCGTTGGGATGAAAACGATGGGAGTGAAAAATCAGATCGGTTCGAAGCTGCTTTCCATCAAGCCGGGAAGCTTGGATGTTCGGAACGACCTACCAATGTCTCAACAGCGTCCAAGCTGTTGGGGGCTGACCAGGTCACTCTTGCTTTCATGACAGAAGGACCCCTGGAGCAGTCTGAGTGCCCACTGGATTAGTGAAAGTGAAATCTTTTTCTGCAAATAATAGTGGAATCCTTCCGCGAA
>NW_007843450.1:0-699 GCF_000696425.1 Galeopterus variegatus
GAATGATGTAAATAATATATCAATTTTTAGTAAGTTTATTTAATAGCTGTTTGCTTAAAAACTAATATATATTAATCATTCTCTGTCTTGTTGAGGAAACAACTAATTATCAGAATATATAAGAACCCTGGATTCTTATGAGCTTTTTTAATAAAACTAAATGTTGTTATAAAAGTAATACAGCAAAAGTAAATAAAAATAAGTGGCGAAAATATAAATCATGCTAAAACAATATGGTTAGCATTTTGGCATACTTCCTTCATGTTTTTCCCTGAGGCATTATACATTCAATTTTGCACTGCAAATTTACTTAACATTAAAAGTAAATATTGTCTCTTGTAGATACATAAATGCATAATCATTATTTTTAATAGCTATGATGTCCATTTGGTAAATGTAACATAGTTTGCTTAATTGTTCTTTGATTTTGAATTTAAATTGTTTAGATTTTTTACAATCATGTTTTTAAATGTTTAATATGGTACTTCATTAATATAATTTCTTCCATATGTTGAATGAATGATTTGCATCAGAAATATTCCCAGAAGTGGAATCACTGTGTTCAACATTATGAAGATTTTTTTAAATAATCTGAATGTATTACATAATTCATTTTAATTATTTTTCTGATTATAGGGTTCTTAAACATATATCAACAGTAACAACATTTTAATTGCTATGCTTTACCAATTTATTTTT
>NW_007843451.1:0-699 GCF_000696425.1 Galeopterus variegatus
ATGGTCAGCAGGGGTTATAACACACACATAGGTGTGCTCTGGCAGTAAAGACAGAATAGCCGCATCAGAGGACCATATATGTCCCCAAACGTGCAGCGCCACTTTTAGCTATCTCCAAAATCAGGTTGATTTTGTTTCATAAGAATTTGTCATATATTCTGGTAAACCTTTTATTAGGCAGAGTATAAATTAGAGAAAAACAGACTGACCCATCTATCCTGCCTTTCCATCTGATTTCTGCAATTTCAACCTGATTAAGTTACATAAATGGATTAATTTATAATAATGAAAAATAGGCTCAGCAGCAATCACAAAAGTGCAGGTTAGAACCACAGTGGGATACCATGTTAAACCCACTAGACTGGCAAATATTTAAAAAGTCTGACCATACCAAGTGCTGCCTGGAATGTGTAGCAATGGGGCTTCTTGGGATGGGACACGAGGATTGGAATTTGATTCAACTACTTTGGAAAATGACTTGGTGGAAATTAAAAAGTGATACTGTAAACCCAGCAATCCCACTCTTAGGTATGTTCTCTAAGTAAACCTTTGCATATGGGCCATTAAAACATGTTTAAAAGATCGTTGCATATAAAATGAAAATGCCAATAATTCAAGTATCTATTGACAGAAAAATCGATAATTCACAAAAAAATTGACATTCACACAATGGAACACTGTACAGCTGTGGATATAAAG
>NW_007843452.1:0-699 GCF_000696425.1 Galeopterus variegatus
ATGGCCACTACTGGGATTGCTGGATCATATGGTAGCTCTATCTGCAGTTATTTGAGAAATTTCCACACTGTTTTCCATAATGGCTATACTAATTCACAGTCCCACCAACAATCTAGAAGAGTTCCCTTTTCCCCACATCCTTGATGGAATTTGTTATTCTTGGTCTTTTTATTAGTGGCCAGTGTAACTGGGGTGAGATGATATCTCAATTTGGTTTGATTTGCATTTCTCTGATGATTAGTAATGTTGAGCATTTTTTCATATACCTGTTGGTCATTTGTATATCTTCCATTGAAAAATATCTATTCATCTCCTTTGCCCATTTTTAATTTGATTATTTGTTTTCTTATTGTGTAGTATTTTGAGTTCCTTATATATTCTGTATATTAATCCCTTGTCAGATAGTTTACAAATATTTTCTCCCATTCTGTAGGTTCTCTTTTCACTCTGTTGATTGTTTCCTTTGCTGTGCAAAAGCTTTTTAGATTGATATAATCCCACTTGTTTATTTTTTCTTTTGTTGCTTGTGCTTCTGGTGTCTTATTCATAAACTATTTGCCAGATCCTACTTCCTGGAGTATCTTCTGTACACTTTCTTTCAGTGATTTTATGGTATCCGGTCTTATATTTAGGTCTTTAATACATATTGAGCTGATTTTGGTATATGGTGAAAGGAACAGGTCCAGTTTCATTCTTCTG
>NW_007843453.1:0-699 GCF_000696425.1 Galeopterus variegatus
CCATATCATTTTCAGTTGAAACTATCAAAAACTTACTGAAAATGTCATGTATGTAATTTATTTCCCAGAAAATCAGTCTGATAACTTCTTATGCCTTATAGAAATAAAGGTAATAGTTCCTAGAAGAGTCAGATTGGAAAGCACCAATGAAATTTGAATAACTTAGAAAGACAAACCTAAGAAGAAATAGTAATCAAAGACATGTGTATCATTGGTAATAATAAAGATTCCATTATTTGTGAAATTGGCTGATAAAGCAATGTTATATCATAAATTTCTGACTCTTACACTGTTTTTGCTTTGCACAGATGGTGAGTTTCGGTTGATTGCCAAGAATGAAACTAAGGTCAGCTCGTCTAGTAAATGAAAACTAATTATGCATTGGCTCCAGTTGCTATTGCTTTTATTCTCCCCTAGGCCAGGTGACTGCAGCAGACTGCAATGTTTGGCCAGATAACTATGTGTTTACAGAATTGATTATCTAAAAACACAGCCTTTTAAAAAATTCTTTCTCAGTTGTCTTACTTCAATAATTTAACTGCCAGCTACAGCTCCATTTTTTCTCAAGATCTAGAAAAAAATTTTCCACAATTCTCCCATAACACTCATTAGCACGGCCTAAGGAAATCCAAAGATCTCTGCATTTTTGCAAATTCCATTTGAATTTCAATCTTTTTGACTGCTTACAATGATAGACTC
>NW_007843454.1:0-699 GCF_000696425.1 Galeopterus variegatus
AACTTGAAAAAAAAAAAAAAAACGCGGCATCTCCCTTGAGGTTTGCTCTTAGCTTGCCTGAAGATACTAGTTCTGTGCACTTTGATCCAAGTGCCATTTCTCCAAATTCTAGAAGACCTGGCTATGTGACCAAGTCTGTGAATACTGCCTTTGCAGTTGATTTCCTCATATAGACTCATCTAAATACAGATTGTCAGCACCACGCTCAGCCAGCGAGCTAACCGGCCATCCCTATATGGGATCCGAACCCGGGGCCTTGTTGTTATCAGCACCGCACTCTCCCGAGTGAGCCACGGGCCGGCCCATCTAAATACAGATTGACTCTGAGTCTTCAGCACCAAAAACAGGTCATCCAAAGACTCCTGAGGAATTCCTTTGAAAGGTGTATATTCTGCAAATATAAGCCAGTTGATTATTCTTTTTGTGAATACATTCACAACGTAACTAGATGTTCTCTGCCAATTTCCATTTTTTTTCAATGTGACCTGAGAAAATGTTTGATGACAGGGAAATTGCTATGCAAAAATACTATGCCTGAGAAAACAGGAACTAGGCAAGGTCACCACTCCTATTCAACATAGTGTTAGAAGTACTAGCCAGAGCAATCAGAGAAGAGAAGGAAATAAAGGGCATACAGGTTGGAAAGGATGAAGTCAAGCTGTCCCTTTTTGCAGATGATATGATCCTATATATTGAACA
>NW_007843455.1:0-699 GCF_000696425.1 Galeopterus variegatus
GGCCAACCCTTCCATTTCAGGCCTAAAGGCCTAGGAAGAGAATATGGTCTTGGGGAACAGGCCTGAGGCACCCTCCACAGGCCCACCTCCCCAGGCCACCTCAGGAAGCTGCTTCCAGCACCAGCACCCTAGCTGCTTTGGCTGCTCCAGTGGCTAAATTAAATTGGCCTCAGGTGTAGCTGGACCTGCAGCTTTGGCAAATGCAAGCCAGAAGCCTTGGCGGCATCCACGTGGTGTTAGGTTTGCAGGCTCAGAATGCCAGAGCTCTGAAGGCTTGGGAGCCTCCCTCCCAATTTGAAAGGATGTATGGAAAAGCCTGGGGGTCCAGGAAGGGATCTGTTGCAGGGGCGGAGTCACCACATAGAGCCTTCACTAGAGCGATGCCAAGCAGAAATGTGGGGTTGAAGTTGCAGCAGAGAAACACCATCAGCTCCATGCCTAGTGGAGCCATGGGAATGGGATTGCATGGAGACCCCAGACCTGTGGAGCTACCAGAATGGAACGACAGCCTCAGAGAGCTGAAGTGTGGCCTGAGACCAGGAAAGTCATAGGACCAGAGCTTCCCAAGAACTTGGGGACCCAACCCCCACATGTGTGTGCAGAGGACATTGAACATGGAATCAAGTTACAAGACTCACCACCTTTGAGATTTAACACCTGCCTTGCTGGGTTTCAGACTTGTTTGGGACCTGTTACCCC
>NW_007843456.1:0-699 GCF_000696425.1 Galeopterus variegatus
ACTGCTCCCCGCCCGCCTGGCTCCTGCCTACCACACCAGGCCAGGCGCCCGCAACAGAGCTCCCTCCATTTTCTCGGGTGGGGGCGGAGACGGACGGCTTACAGCAGGCAGGCCAGCCATCTCTGCTTGGCATGGCTCCTCACTGAGACGTGCCATTTGCTTACCTCGACGCGGGGCACCCCGGGGCCTATGGACCAGCCTACAATCCCACTCGCCCCGCGGATCTCTGACGGGGCTGGTAGTGTGGGGAGCCCCCGGCCAGCGTCAGGAGGGCAGGGAAGAGGAGCCCGCCCAGATAGTCTCTCCACCACACCCTGGGCGTTGGACCCAGGTAAACACCCTGTTTCCGGGAGGCAGATACCATCTCGGTGGGCCTCAATTTGGAAGAACCCCTAACTGATTTCTGGTGGGGAGAGGGGAGCCCAGAGTGCTCTGGAGCTACATTGAAGCTACCAGAGAGCTCTCCCAGAGGGCCGACCCATGCTAGGGGGAGTCAAAGAGGAACTGTGTGCTGAGGAACCCTCAGGAGTTCACACCCAGCAGTCGGAGAGACTGGACACCATCTGGGCAGGGCGGGGCAGGGCACAGCTTTGATGTCTTAGCTGAAAGACAAGGTTTGTAGAAGACACGCCTCAGCCCTGTTCTGACACACAGAGTGGGGAGGGGTCCGGCAAAAGGAGGCGGAGTCTCAGAAATAAA
>NW_007843457.1:0-699 GCF_000696425.1 Galeopterus variegatus
TGGGAGATGAAGAGGAGGAAGGACAGACGGGTACTCCTAGGTTTCTGTTTCGCACAAACCATTGTGCCTTCTACAAAGAAAGCATATGCATTCAAATGTTCATCTAGAGGGCAGCCCCCTCCACCCAGAAGCAGACAAGGAGCATGCCAAAAACACCACTTCTTTGCAGGTGGCTACAGTAGCTACACATCAGTAGCTACAGCCACCATGCAGGCAGCCCACCAGACATTCAACTGCACTGACACAAAGAGAGTCACCAGCAGAGACCAGAAAAAGAAGAGGACGTCACTTCCCTCAGAGTCCACTGCAGAGTAACAGAAGAAGCAACTGCTCTACCAGATGACCAGACATCAACGCAGAGATCCTAGAAATGCAAAAATCCCAGAAAATATGACACCACTGAAAGAATACAGTAATTCTCAAATATCAGACCCTATAGAGCAAGAAACTTTTGAAATGACTGAAAAAGAATTCCAAGCAACAATCTTCAGGAAACTCACTGAGATATGAGAAGATTCAGTTAGACCACATAATGAAACAAGAAAAAATATCCAGGATATGAAGAGGAAATTTACAAAGAGATTAATACCTTAAAAAAGAATGTAGCAGAAGTAATAGAACTGAAAAATTCACTCGACAAATAAAAAACACAACAGAGAGCTTAAGCAGCAGGCTAGAACAAGCAGAAGAAAGAATTTC
>NW_007843458.1:0-699 GCF_000696425.1 Galeopterus variegatus
AAGTGAAGATTGGGGGATTTGGAGACTGGTTCAAATCCTGGTTCTTCCTCTTGCCTGTTGTTTGGCTTTGGAGGGAAATCCGTTCACCTCCCTGAGTCCCAGCCTGACTTACAAAATAAAGGTCATAATGTTACTTTGAGGTACAATGAGAAAATTATTTGTAAAGCAATTAGCAGAGTGCCTGACTCATAATAAACACTCAGAAATGATAGCTGCTACTGTTCGTACCATGTGTTATATTTCTTGTGTACAGTCTTAGTGTGAGGCAAAATGACAACAAATGGTATGAGTTCGATAAACAACTGTTAATAGAATGGTCCATTGACTATTTCATTAAAAACTTACTGAGATGTCATTTTATTCCAGACAACATACTAAATTTTTGACTTTAAAGATTTTTTAAGCCAAATAAAATACACCTAGCCTTGACATATGAACAGATAACTATGATATTATGTGACAAATTCAATAATAAGGAAATTTGTATGGTTTTATGGGGACACAGAGGAAGACACAACAAATCTAGGAAGGCTTCCAGGATGAGGTCCCAAGTTGACTCCTAAAGAAGAGCAGAATCGGGATTGTAGGCTCTGTGATTTCCTTTCCAGCCCCTGAATTTGTGCATCTGTGAGTGGGGGCTCAGATTCGGGTATGTGATAATTGCTCTTGCATCTTAGGACTTCTGTCTAGAGGCTGGGT
>NW_007843459.1:0-699 GCF_000696425.1 Galeopterus variegatus
ATGACAGACAGTCAAAACAAATGGCTTTAGTAAAAACTGAAAGTGCATGCAGAAGGGTGCACGGGCATCTTCACTATTGAGAAGCACTCCTGGATTCTTAGGGGGAGATTTTATATGGTGTTCTGTGACAGGGGTGATTCTATAGACTAACTAAGAGAAGGTATATTCATTTGTAGGGGAGAATCTAGGGTAATTAAGGCCTAACAGGCTGATGCAACTTCGTATCAGCTTCCTGTCATGTGTCCCTGAGTTTCTGAAGTTTTTGGTCTTGTTCAGTGGAGTCACTTTTCCCTTAACTTTGTCCTTCCTGGTTGAGCATCACAGGTGGAAGGTTGTATAGCAATTGTCTGCACTTTTGTTTCTTATGGTGCACAGGTGCTGTAGTTTTTGTAAACTGCAAATTTCCAGGTATAGTATGCTGATTGGTAGTGTGGTTAAGCTGTAGTCAACTCATTATGGGTTCATTAACGTCAAAACAAGGAAGGCAGCTAGTGCTGATCGAGTTTGAATATTTATGTGCAGTCTCCCTGAGTTGTGTCCCTATTCCCTGCTGCCTAAGTATTGGGCACATTCCTTTATATCACATGTCCTTTGGTTTAGCCCTTATGTTTGGAAGAACTGTAAGATGGCTCCCAAGGTGCCTGCCTATTAGTGTACATACTCTGCATATTCCTTTAAACTGTATATATAAGTGTGATA
>NW_007843460.1:0-699 GCF_000696425.1 Galeopterus variegatus
GAATATATCTTCAAGTGATGAAAATATACAAAACATTATTTTAGGTGGAGAGGAACACGATGCACCAAAAAAACAAAAAGGAACCCAATGTGGCTGCAGGGCAGGGAATGATAAGACTGATGTCAGTTCACGGTGGTGAAGAAGACAGGACACAGGTCCAGGCTGCTTTGTAGACCTGACTGAGGACGCTGGCCTTTTCCTTACAGCAATGGGAGATCATTTCGAGCAGGGGGATAACATGATTAAGTTTGCATTTTTAAGAGTTCATTCTTGCTGTAGTGCAGAAACAATAGGAGAGGGGCAAAAATAAATTCAAGAAGACAAGTAGGAGACCAGAAATGTAACAGTCCCTTACCATGAAGAAAACATAATTAAAACTAGCAGTCTACTTAATGCTTAATTGTGAAATACGAGCTGTATTATCATTATCATCAAAAGTAAAGCAAGGACTTGGGGTAGTTAAGATGTCACTGATATGAGAAGCAAAAAGCATGGAGATCGAGGTTATTCCAGCCTGAGGGCTGCAGAACTTGAGACTCTTAGAGATGAAGCAATGTCCTAAGGTTCTTAGGTACTGTGGTGTAGATACACAGTGATGGCTGGTTTTCTCGATTTTCCCTTTTATTTCTGGATACATCTGAGGAAAAACCTGTATTAATCATGGTGTTTTGTTTTCTGTATTTCTTATGCTTTGACATT
>NW_007843461.1:0-699 GCF_000696425.1 Galeopterus variegatus
TTAGATCACTGTTTTAGGGTTTTTCTCTGTTTTTGTTTTCTCGGCAGTGTTTGTTGTTTCTTGTTTGGCTTATTTATTCATTCATTTATTTATATATTTACTTATTTATTTATTTTTGCTGCTGAGGAGTGGAACTGAGTGGACGGAGACAGGGGTGGAAGGCTTTCTTATTTTTCACTGCATATCCTTGTGAACTTTTTGAATTTTGTACCATAGGTGGATGTTATTAGTTTTTCAACAAATTGAAACAGACCAGAAGTAAACCAAAAACCAAAGTGAACACAAAAAAAATATGAACAAAGCCCTTACTCTTCTGCCCTCCCCGTAAAATAAAATAAAATATAAAATGGGATGAGATGAGATAAAAATGGAGGGAAGGAAATTGCTTAAGGGAAATTAGTCCTTTTTTTCCCCCTTCTGTCTACTCTCTGTCCTGCTTGACATTCATTTACCTTTCTGTTAAAGTTAGAATATTTTCCTTGAACTATTTGGGCTCTGGAAAACTAACTTGAGTTGACTCCTTATAGCTGCAAAAAAGTGATTTTATTTTCACCTTTCTAATGAACCAAACATCACGGCTGGGCTTTCCCCTTGATCTGCCACTCTTTATCTCTGAGATCTGAGTAACCCTCAAAAAATTGTGAGCTTCAAACCTAACCTAGATATTACTTTTCCCTGACTTCCCAGTGAGCGGTGGAG
>NW_007843462.1:0-699 GCF_000696425.1 Galeopterus variegatus
CATGTATTACATCACCTTTGCCTCTCGCATAACCCGGTACACTTAGCATTATGTGCCTTCCAAAATATGTAAGAGTCAAATACCTTAATTTTAATTTAATTAGCAATAGAATTCAAAATAAGAATTTCAAAGGAAATTTGATTGCCTGATTCTTAGAAGCAATTTTCTAATTGCACATAGGCCAACAAAGCAGTCATTATTATTTGATAATTAACTTTTCATTCCTACATATCCTTGCCTTTTAAGGCAGAATACTTAACTGATTTGCAGTCAATTGCTTTATAATATTGCCTGCTTAATTGGGTGACATTACCGGACTATAAAATTTTACTCTACCCTGAGTTGCTTTTGGTTCAATATCTTTATGTTTAAGGACCTGGTGCAATTTCTCAAATTTAATTTAACATTTGGAGTGTAGGGGTTTCCAGGACTGGAGGAAGTAGATAGCAAAATGTCCCTTTGTCTTAACAGTGTAGAATTGGTCAAAGTATCCACAAATCAGCCAACACAACATGAATCAGCACATAGGTATTTCCAAGGGAAGGAGATGTGATTTTACATCAAGATTATTTTTTGAAAGCTTATAAGAAAATAAGTTATGCCAAATAATTGTTTTTCCTATGGTAATACTAGAAATAATGTGGCAACTTTTGCCTGAGATTTTTGTTAACATATGTTGATGTGGTGGGATAGCTTTTT
>NW_007843463.1:0-699 GCF_000696425.1 Galeopterus variegatus
AAAAAAAAATCCTGGGTTTTACTTAGGACCACTTGTTTGCAAGAAATATTTACTCAACTTCACCCAAGAAAATGTGAGATTGTTATAAGGATACAGGGTTCTCCCAAAAAGAAGGCTGTCACCATAGCCAGCTCTGGAAATGGGAGGCAGTTTTGGATCCAAGGCAGCTTTTGGGGAGAGTGTATGATCCCTATCTCTCTCAGGAGCTCATGGTCTCTTACTCACACTGTTTCTCTGTGTGTCTGTGTGTTCCTTTCTTGCTCTTTACCAGCTGGCTTCTCCTAATTACATGTGGTATCTACTTCTCTCTTCCTTAAATTCAGCACATGGCTACCATAACCTCTCCCACCCTTGCCCTTAAGACTTTTCAGCAGTGGTCCCTGCTTCCAACTAGGGCTTCAGATTCAAATTCCTAGGAAATAATCTGATTGGCTTTGTTCATCTTTCAGGCATCGTGGGTTTCTGGACATCTGATGAAATGCCTGCCCTGTTCTAACCATCAGTGTCCAGTGCAGGTGGGGTTATGGTGGCTTGGTAGAGCAGATTCCTTAGAAGGAGGAAAGTTGGAGGATAAGGAAAGCAATGATTGACAGCTTTAGTGTTTTCCATTAAGAAAATACTCTTTGTGGAGAATTGTTGAAAGATCCGTTCATTTCTGAAGATACACTGTTCTTTATTCATTGACCAAACCAGAGCATG
>NW_007843464.1:0-699 GCF_000696425.1 Galeopterus variegatus
CTAGAAAACTGAGTCTCATTAACATTAAATAATGGGGCTGGCCTGTGGCTCACTTGGGAGAGTGTGGTGCTGACAACAGCAAGTCAAGGGTTAAGATTCCCTTACCAGTCATCTTAAAAAAAAAAAAAGACAGAAAAAGTAACACGTTCATGCTTAAACAGCCACTACAAGGGGAGTGTGGATTCTGACCACCAGTTGCCTGCCCCAAGCCTGCGCTTCACCCTGCCTGCACAGAACTGTTTCCAGGGGGGCTGAGGTTCCAGATGTGTAGTCTCAGCATCTGAGACTGACAAGCAAACTGGCCTAAGACTACACCATCTTTTGAAATTTTGCCAAGTTCATTCCCAGGGATCCATGATTGACTTCAGCTATCATCTTCTGTTTGTTGGATTTGAGCTGGGCTGCAGAGATGAACGGGACAGAGTTCCTTCCCTCGGCACGAGGTGTCTGTGGTAGGCACAATAATGGCTCTCCTGGGGGGGGGGGTCCACCTGTGTATACTTCATTTTGTCCAAGTTTTCAAAAATGCTTCTTTTTAGAAGGTTCTCTTTCATGAGACGGTATCTGGAATTTACTTCAAAATAATGTGAGAGAGGGCTAAGAAGTGGATAAAAGTATAGACAAAGCAAGACAAAACAAGATTGGCTACAAGTCATTAATAGTCAAAGCTGAAGATCACAGCTGGGGGCTCAATGTTCT
>NW_007843465.1:0-699 GCF_000696425.1 Galeopterus variegatus
CTCGCTCAGCCAGTGAGCGGCCGGTCTGTATGTGGGATCTGAACCCTCGGCGGGAGCACTGTAGCAGTGCACCACTGGGCCAGCCAACCACTCTGTTTTTCACTTTCAGTACAGTATTCAGTAAGTTATATGAGACAGTCAACACTTTATTATGAAGCAGGCTTTGTGTTAGATGATTTTGCCCAACTGTAGGCTAATGCAAGTGTTCTGAGCACATTAAAGGCAGGCCAGGCTAAGCTACGACGTTCGGTAGGTTAGGTGTAGTGAATGCATTTTTGACCTAACTATATTCTCAACTTAAGATAGGTTTATCAGGTATCTGTATTCATTTCTTTCCAGCACCTGAGTCCAGGCTACCTCCTCTCTTGCTTCTCGTGCTTCCATGTTCACGTCCTGTAGTTGCCATTGCTCCTGTGCACCAATAGCCAGTCCTCCTGTACTGCCAAGCACATGGGAGGATCACCCTTTCCCATGACTTAAAGGTCATGTGACTTGCTGTGGCCAATGAGATAAGAGCAGGTGACAAGTATTGCTTCCAGGTGGAAGCATTTAGGAGTTGATTGTGTGATTCTTCATGTTCTCTGTCCTTGTTGACATGACCACCAACTAAATGGTGGAGCTTTTGTCAACCTGGGACATAAAGTGAGGATGATATGCAAAAGAGTCCTTATAGATCTGTTGCAAATGTTGCACAAACAA
>NW_007843466.1:0-699 GCF_000696425.1 Galeopterus variegatus
TTCCCAGCCTCAGAAACTGTAAGCAATAAATTTCATTTTCTTTATAAATTACCCAGTTCTAGACAACAACATAAACCGACTAATAGAGGAGTCTTTCCTTCTCATTTTAGAAGAAATTTAAAATGAGAAGCCCCAGACCAGACATGAGGGAGAAGCCGGACTGGGGCCTGGATCACAAGACCTCACTGTCACCTGGTCGGGACCCACAGCCATGTGGACCTGGAGGGACAGGCCAGGGCCGTGTGCCTAGGCTGCAGATCAGACCCATGCTCGGGTGGGAGACCCCCAAGCCTGACAGCACAAGGCACAGCCACCCACCAACCCACAGCATCTCTACAGAAAGGGAGGCACACACACCACAGAAATATGGCCACACTGCAGGAACAGCTGATCCAAAGTACTGGGCAGTAAAGCACCACCCCCCACGGCTATCTTGGGGCTCAAGTTTCCCCAGATAATTGTGATTGGTGATGAGAACACCAAGAAAAATAACAATAGCTACTGTCTGTTGTGCCAGGAAATGTACTGGATGCTTTCTGCAGGACATGCTGTTCTAGTTTGCCCAACCCCCAGATGGTAGGTCCATTTTAAAAATGAGAAAACTGATGCCTGAAGTGACCTGAGCAGGGCCTGAACCTAGGCGAGTGGCTTTACTGCCTTCCTGTCGTGTTACCAACCCACATCTGGAGAGCTCAGGGT
>NW_007843467.1:0-699 GCF_000696425.1 Galeopterus variegatus
GGACTTTTCCAAAAGTGTTAGATCAATAATTTTACTTCCTGTAGTTTAATGTAGATTTCTTGTATGATGAATTTAAACATATATTTTTATATTAAAAGGCCATTTTTACTTCCTTTCATGTGTACTAATTATTGATATAGTTTGAAATGTTTCTGTTATTGGTCTTTTTCTTATCATTTCTAAGAGCTTTTGTAAACTTTTTATGTGAGCTACAGATAGTTTCTTCACATTTTATAGTTTATAATTTAATTTCACTTATATTTTTATGATATAGTTTTTGATTTCTATATAATAAAATTCATTTATCTTCCTTTTTTAGGTCTTCTAATATTTTTTAGGTTGAAATATTTTTCTCTAAGTATAAGTATAAATTTATCTGTGATTTCCTCTAGTACATGTATGGCTTTATTTTTTCATATATAAATATTTAATCCACTTGGAATTTATCATGATGTAAGGGAGTGCTTTTAAAAATGCAAATTCCTGGGTCCTACCCAAATTTTTAAAAATCTACAACTAAGAAAGTACACACACACACACACGTGCACAAACACCTACACACATTGTGCAATGGCTGGCTAAATCAAGTTACTTGACATATGCATTACCACATGTACTTATTTTTTTGTGCTGAGAACACTTAAAGTCTACTGTCTTAGCAATTTTCAAGAACACAATGCATTGTTATTAACTATAGTA
>NW_007843468.1:0-699 GCF_000696425.1 Galeopterus variegatus
TATATAGTGAGAACTCTATAACCCAACATGTTGCTATTTTGTGTTGGCTGTTGGGATGATTAGAGCTAAAATCTGTGCTTAATTTCAGTTACCAGCTCATCCAAGGTCTGTTACATCTATACCATTCCTTCAGTCTCACTGAGCTTTAAACTTTTATATCAGTTGTTCAGGCTTAGTAACCCATTTCTTTTCACACTTACTATGCTATGTCCTTTGTGCTTTTTCAACAAGTATTTTCAGGGTCAACTGTGAGCCACACCCTTGAGATACAAAAAAGAAATAATTTCTTTTTTCAAGGGATTTACAATAGAAATGTTAAAGAGAAGAAAAACATTTACCCACCAGACATGTGTACGATCAATACTAGCAGCCAACCTTTTGAGTGATACCCCGTACAGTGTGGTTTTATGAAGTCCTGAAAGCTTTCCCTAGTACCCAAATTTTACTTTCCTACAGGATGGTAGATACATGATTTATATATGGCAACTCCCAATCTCTGTGCCCACAGCAGACATCACTAATATACCACAGCATTATTTTTTGCTAAACTATTGTATTCAGGTTGTGGCATGAAGCACTCGGCCACTGCCAATCAGTCAGAAAGTGATCTAGAATAAAATCTATATGCCATAAATAGAAAAAAAATCCACAAATAGAGGATCATTTATTGGTGTAGAATTGCTGCTTCCTATTAAAGAG
>NW_007843469.1:0-699 GCF_000696425.1 Galeopterus variegatus
ACAAGAAAAATCCAAACTCAAAGTGAGCAGATGGAAAGAAATAATGAAGATCAGAGCAGAATGTAATGAAATAGAGACCCCCCCAAAAAAAAAAATACAAAAGATCAATGAAACAAAAAGTTGGCTTTTTATAAATATAAATAAAGCTGACAAACCATTAGCAAGGCTGACTAAAAAAAGAAGAGAGAAGACCCAAATAAAAAAAATTAGAAATAAAAAAGGTGATATTACAACTGATACCTCAGAAATACAAGGAATCATTAGAGACTCCTATAAACAACTATATCTTAACAAATTTGAAAATCTGGAAGAGATGGATACATTTCTGGCTACACACAAACCAACAAAACTGAGGCCAAGAAGATATAGAAAATCTGAACAGACCAATAACAATAAAAAAGATTGAAAGCTGTTATCAGAAGGCTCCCAACAAAGGAAAGCCCAGGACTGGATGGGTTCACTGCAGAATTCTACCAAACCTTCAGAGAGGAATTGATACCAATTATCTACAAACTCTTCCAAAAGATTGAAACAGAAGCCATTTACCCAAACTCATTCTATGAGGGAAACATCACCCTGATACCAAAACCAGACAAAGATATAACAACAACAAAAAAGAAACTACAGGCCAACATTCCTGATGAATATAGATGCAAAAATCCTCAATAAAATACGAGCTAACAGAATACAGCAACACAT
>NW_007843470.1:0-699 GCF_000696425.1 Galeopterus variegatus
CAGATTAAGTTTCCAAGTGGAATCAAGAGCTAACTGAAATATAGTTGGTCCTCTTTATCAACGGGTTCTGCATCTGTAGATTCAAACAACTGTGGATTGAAAATATCTTTAAATACAAAATTAAAAAACAATGATACAACAATAAAAGTAATACAAATAAAAATAAAGTATAACAACTATTCATATATCATTTACATTTTATCAGGTTTTATAAGTAATCTACAGATGATTTAAAGTATGCTGGAGGTTATATGCAAATACTATGCCATCTTACATTAGGAACTTGAGCATCCATGAAATTTGGTATCCACAAGGGGTTCTGGAGTCAATTCCCTATGGATAGAAGGGAAAACTGTGCAAATAACACTTATGAAATATCCTTGGGGTCATCTGATTGATGGGTCTTTCTAACACAAAGTTTTCTTTACATAATTAAGCATTGAGGTTTGTTTTCTCTTGGTGAAGACATCTATGTTCCAACACACACACATACAGAACATTTTCTTGGTTTTCTGTACACAAAAACTGAGAAAGGACATTTTGCTGAGGGGAGAAGACAAGGCAAGTTGGAGAGAAGCACAGACTTCACTAAAACCCTTGGACTGCTTGCTTCTAAGCTCATTAGAGAGAGACTCTATGAACATGGTTTGCTGCCCAGGATCTCACAAGACTGAAAGGGGCACCACTGTCTCCATTCTA
>NW_007843471.1:0-699 GCF_000696425.1 Galeopterus variegatus
TCAAACCTTCTCCAGGTGTTCTCCATCCTTCTCAGATCAGTGAACTAGCCAAGGCAGCATCATTTCATGATGATGACAGAAGCTCAAGAGAGAAGGGAGTATACAAGCACATTTCAAGCTTCTGCTCCTGTTATGTATGCTATTGTCTCATAGACAAGACATGTGGTACTGCCTAAAGTCAGTGGGTGGAGAAGTGTGCCTTGTCTCCAGGGGGAGTAACTATGCAGTCACATGGCAGAGGATGTGGATGTGGAAGTGGTGAAGAACTGGGAACCACCATGAAATCTACCATAGGTATGAAGGACCGAAGTTATAACATTCATTTAAAGATGCATTCTTTATTCTTAGCATTTATTTATATGGCACAGAGGTACAGACTGTACTAGAGTTTGGTTTATTTAAATTTAGTACCGGGCCAAGCCCGTGGCGCACTCGGGAGGGTGTGGTGCTGGGAGCGCGGCAGCGCTCCCGCCGCAGGTTTGGATTCTATATAGGGATGACGGGTGCGCTCACAGCGCTCACTGCCTGAGCATGGTGCAGCTGGTCTCAAAAAGGACAAAAAAATAATAATAATAATAAAATAAAATAAATTTAGTATCTATTCACTTCTCAGTGAATTCACTACCTACTCCGTGTAATGCACTAAGCACAAGGTAAAGGTATATATAAGGGACCTTCAAAAATTTCATGGAAAAATGG
>NW_007843472.1:0-699 GCF_000696425.1 Galeopterus variegatus
TTTGCCTTTTTGCATTGCCTAGTAATTTAGAACACAGTTGACCAGTGTGGAATTTTGTGTGTGTGTATGTGTGTGGTTTTTTTAAAAATAAGAATATACCGACTGGTTTATGAATAAGGTAACAAAAAGCAATACATGATATAATCGCAACTGCAGCATAATTCATCCAGGAACTCTCGTTTCTAACTTACTACTGTCTATAGACCCCAAAACACAGGATTTACATGAGCAATCACATTCTTCTATGACACAACTTTTCATTAACTAAAATGTTTACTAAGCACCTACTCTCTACAAGACACTATATTAGGACTGAAAAAATAAAAAATAAAACATGGCCCCTGACTTTGTTCACCACCCAGCAAAGGAGGCTGATTTTTTTTTTTTTTAAAAAAGAGAGAGGGACTATAACATACTTATGTATTCTAACTAAAGAGTATAGCCATTTTAACTGGTTGGAAAGGCTAAAAAGATAAGTTTGGGCCAAACTGTACTATATGCCAGGCTAAAGTGTTAGAACTTCACTTTTCAGGCAATGAAGAGCTGTGACAGTTTAAGCAGGTAACATAATCATACACTATTTTGTTTTATTTTATTTTATTTTATTTTTTTGTCCTTTTTGAGACTGGCCGCACCGCGTTCAGCCAGTGAGCACTGTGAGCGCACCAGTCATCCCTATATAGGATCCAAACCTGCGGC
>NW_007843473.1:0-699 GCF_000696425.1 Galeopterus variegatus
AAAAAAATGTACTTTTACTATTAGTTGATTGAGAAAAAATATGATAGAAGACCATGCTACATTTGATAATGCTCTGAACTGAAATTTAATTTTATTAAACCTAAGAACATCTCGATGCATCTGGAAATAGTGTATATTCACTAGACAGGAAAAACGTTATGGGGTTATTGACCTATGGGATTCTCACAGTTACCTTATTTCCCCCAGGTGTTCAGTTTCCCCATGAGACAGGCCAGTCTTGGTGAGCTCCTCACTGGTAATCATCTAATTTTATTCAACTTATTTTACAAATGCAACTATTCCCATACAACATATGCTAAAAGTCAAAAATTTTATATGCCATAGCTTTATTCTCTTTAGACTACCTATTCTGTTGTTGTTGTTTAGTAAGTAGATCTTCAATAAGTATTATAAAAGCTTCTGATCTGAAATGTCACCTCCTCCTCTTCTTAAAAATGTTTCAAAATTTTGTCTTCACTCTCTTTTAGTATGCATTTCTCCCAAGAGTTAAAAGAGAAAAAAAAAAAAAAACAAGAGGCAGGAATCAAATTAGAAGCAGGGAAAAAGTACAGCGTAAAAAGGCAATTTAAAAAATTGGACAGTGAGTCCAAGAAGAGTAGTAGCTGGCCACTTTTATAGGCCGAAGTTCAAATCAATGATTTTCAGAATCTGGTAAACCTAAACTGAGTCCATGATTAT
>NW_007843474.1:0-699 GCF_000696425.1 Galeopterus variegatus
GACGTGAGTGTCTGGTACGTTAAACCTCTATTATGAGAGGTGGGCACTGCCTTCAAAGAAAAAAGAGAGAGGAAAACAGCTGTTAGGCAGGCAACCAATGCCATCTGCCATAGTATATAAAAATCTTAGGGGGGTGATGACAGCTCTAAGTCTCAACTTTATTCCATTTTTGTATTTTATATAGACTTTAGGTAGAATAAAATTTATAATAACAGCTAGCTAACATCTACTTGACCATTTACTGCATGCTAGGCACTGTGATAGTATTTTATATGAATTTTCTAATTTTGTTTTAATATGTATCCTACAAAGTCAGTACAGTTAATGTTACCATTTAACAGATGAGAAATCTGAGAAAGAGAGCATAAGAAAATTTTCCAATGTCACCAAAAATTGAATTTGCTTATGCATTGGAACAGCCAAGGAAATGTCATCTTTGCTAAATGACCATAGTTTCAAGGTAACCAAAGTTACTGCTTTTTAAAATTA
This sequence comes from Galeopterus variegatus, assembly GCF_000696425.1. Taxonomy (NCBI): domain Eukaryota; kingdom Metazoa; phylum Chordata; class Mammalia; order Dermoptera; family Cynocephalidae; genus Galeopterus; species Galeopterus variegatus. Next base: position 490 of record NW_007843474.1, read on the forward strand.
GCATTACACTGATTAACATTGTCACGTGGCAATAGCCTCTGAAACATGGTAGAAAATGACTGATTTAGTCTTGTATTTAGCATGGAAACACTGAACTTGGTCATCTGAATTTTTGAATGTCTTTGACTTATGTTTCCTTTTCTATTTCGAATTTATTCCTGCCAAATGCTTTTACTATTTACCTCTGTTCAAGATTAAGATTTGATCTGG
>NW_007843475.1:0-699 GCF_000696425.1 Galeopterus variegatus
TCATTTTTCAGTTAACTTTTTCAAAGCCAAGGATTTCAGGAAAGAGGAAATGCCAAACACTTGAAATGAATACTACATCACTATCAGATTCAGGACAAAGGCCTTAGAGAGGAAGAAGCAAGCAGGTCTAAGCAGGAACATGTTAAAGTAACTTTTTTCAAGTGTGACAATATCTGCAGCTGTCAGAAGGCACCTTGTTTTCACATTAATATACCATGCATATCAAACCAAAGCAATAAGTTCAAGTAACAGCTGTGACAATGAAGCCTTATTAAGCAAAAGGAGCTTTTAAAAAATAACAATTTATTGTATAATTTCAAACAGCTAGTAGAGAGAATTTTGAATGTTCCCAACGCAGGAGTGATGAATGTTTGAGGTGATGGATACGCTAATTACCCTGATTTGATTGTTGCACATTGTACACATGTACCTGAATATCACAACTTGCCCAATAAATATATACAATTATTATGTGACAATTAAGAAAAAATAAATTCAATAAAATTGAAAAAAAAAGCCCTGGGGGAGAGGAGGAGAGAGTATTTCTCTGTGTATTTGTATGCACATGCATTCTTGCTAGAAAGAGAAATACATAAAGCAGGTTAAATATACTATTTCTAAAAAGCTTCAATATTTTCAGTGTAAGATATAAATATGTTTATGTCTTTGAATGTTTGAGTTTCTACTTATTATTGGTAA
>NW_007843476.1:0-699 GCF_000696425.1 Galeopterus variegatus
TATATATTAACAATCTTTGACAAATCCTTCAACTCAAGAGGATTTAATTTCACACAGAATGAGCCAGTTAACTGTGTCTTGGTGGAACGTGAGTGCCCCTGGACTTTTAGAATGTTTGTATGTGAAAAAGACTATGAAAAATTAGGAATGAAGAAATTTTTAACATTCAGGAAGTGATAGGAGTGGACAAGGAGGTCGAAAGGACATAGGGAATAGAAATTGGATATCTTGCCTTGAAAAGTAATATTGATCCAATGTGATACTGAATGTGCTTCAGTTCTGTTTAGAAACATGAAATGCCTACTTTGCATGCTGTAGTAAGCAGGTATCACACAAGTGCCTAGATTTAAAGATGTAACCATATGCTCCAGAAAGGTCTTGTCCATGCAGAATCTTCAGTCTGGTGATACTGGCAGACGAACAGGAAAGAGCAAGAGCTCTGGGTGTGCTGCAGGCTCATGCTAACCTTAATGACCTGTCCATCTTTTAAAACATTTATTTTAACATTTATTTGTATGTATTTCTGGGGTAGAGTGTGTTTCAATACATGCATATTACTGTACATTGATTCATTTAGGGTAGATAGCACAGCTTTGTATTCATTAATCCACGACTTCCCTTCCTCTCATCCCCTCCCGGCTTCTGGTAACCATTATTCTACTCTCTACTTCCATGAGAACCACTCCCCCCCCCCCCCCC
>NW_007843477.1:0-699 GCF_000696425.1 Galeopterus variegatus
CTAAGGGGTACAATTGTCATGTTATAAATTTGTATTGTTTAAATGTTTTTATATCAATATATAATTATGCCCAAATTATGTAATAATTTGTAGATTTATTACAAAAACTTTTCAGCAGATGGGAATAAACTATCTTGTGTTAATAATATCAATATATCACCGGCCCGGTGGCGCACTGCGCTAGTGCACCGCTTGGGAAGCGCGGCGGCGCTCCCGCTGAGGGTTCGGATCCCACATACAGACCGGTTCCCGCTCACTGGCTGAGCGAGGCGCAGGAGCAACACCGAGGGTTGCGATCCCGTTGCCGGTCCCGGTCCGGTACGGGTGCGACACTGAGGGTTGCGATCTGTTGCCGGACACGGAAAAAGACAAAAAACAATAATAATAATAATAATAATAATATCAATATATCAAATAATTTTTGAAACAGGAAAGTGTTCTTATTGTTATTTTAGGGTCTCTGAAAGAATGAGTTTAATAATCACTGTTCCCTTATTGATTAAACAGCATCTAAATAAGGGAAGAGCTACTTTTCTAAATGTGCAGATCACTCATTATATTAGTGCACTGAATAAATTTGTCATGCTCTATTTTCACTTTATTTGACTTGTTCCCATACTCTACTGGAATGATATGGTTCACTTTCTATTTCAAGTATACCAGTACTTTAATTATAACACAAAACAATACATTAGCTGA
>NW_007843478.1:0-699 GCF_000696425.1 Galeopterus variegatus
GGATATATAAACTCAACACACTAGCTTCTTAATAAAATCAAATGGTTGTAATTATCAATAAGAATATTCCATCTCACCCCAGTTAGAATGGCTGTTATCAATAAGACAGAAAATAATAAATGCTGGAGAGGATGTAGAGAAAAGAGAACCCTTCTACATTGTTGGTGGGAATGTACATTGGTACAGCCATTGTGGAAAACCATATCGAGATCCCTCAGAAAACTAAAAATAGATCTGCCTTACAAGGCAACTATCCTATTACTGGTTATATACCCAGAGGAAATGAAATCAGCATATCAAAAAGACACCTGAACTCCCATGTTCATTGCCACCCTATTTACCATAATGAAGAGATGGAACCATCCTAAATGCCCATCAGTGGATGAATGGATAAAAGTACTGTGTATACATACACAATACTATTCAGCTAGGAAAACAAATGATATTCTATCATTTGCAGCAACAGGGATGGAAATGAAAACCATCATGTTAAGTGAATCAAATCAGGCACAGAAAGACAAATATCACATGGTTCCACTTACATGTGGTATCTAAAGAACAAAAACATGGCTTTCATAGAAGTAGAGAGTAGAATAATGGTTATTGGAAGCTGGGGGGGGGTTGAGAGGAGAAGGGAGGGAGTAATGGGTACAAAACTATACTATGTACCCTAAGAGAATCATTGTGCAGTACATATGG
>NW_007843479.1:0-699 GCF_000696425.1 Galeopterus variegatus
TATTTTCACCTTGACTAGTCAGGAATGGGTTATTCAGGAAAATCAAACAACCTGTACAATGTGCAGTTTCAAAGAATATCTTTTATGATTAAAGAATGTCCAAAGAAATAAAGTATAGCAAATTGGGGCCGGCCCGGTTGCGCACTGCTACAGTGCGCCGCTTGAGAGCGCGGCGGCACGCTCCCGCCGAGGGTTCGGATCCCACATACAGACCAGTTCCCGCTCACTGGCTGAGCGAGGTGCAGGAGCAACACCGAGGGTTGCGATCCCGTTGCCGGTCCCGGTACAGTACGGGCGTGACACTGAGGGTTGCGATCCGTTGCCAGACACGAAAAAAGACAAAAAGGAAAAAAAAAATAATAATAAAAAATAAAAAAATAAAGTATAGCAAATTACTATTAAAAGTAAATCTATATTAAACGTAATTTTATCTCTTTGTTGACTCAAAAAACGTAAGAATCTCGCCACAGAATTATGACTTTGAAAATAAGATATCATTGTAGGAAAATACCAAATTATGGATAAAAAGCTGTTTGCTAAGCTAAAAATATTGTGTTAAATATTATTAAAAGTTCAATAAAATATCATGTACATTGTAGTTGAAATATGATGCAGAATACCAAATTAAGACTGCATGCTAAAAAAGAGTTAATAAGAGTTTACCTAAAATATGATATAAAGACAAAGACAACTTTTGAG
>NW_007843480.1:0-699 GCF_000696425.1 Galeopterus variegatus
GAGGGTTGCGATCTGTTGCCGGTCACGAAAAAAGACAAAAAAAAAAGGAAAAAAAAAAATTCTAAATATAATCTTATGTTTTTAAAGGTATCAAGTATATTTAGGAATACTCATTTTTTTCAGATGTTTTACTTACAGGAAGTAAAATTACCCAATTTATACATTTTTTGCCTGGTTCTTAGGTGGCAATATATTTAATACACTTTTTATGTAGTCTCTGGATAGTAAGATTTCTCCCCCTCCCTCAGCGTTATTGGCGTAATTGACAAATGCAAGCTGTACATGTTTAAGATGTACAACAACAAATGCAAGTTGTACATGTTTAAGATGTACATCCTCAAGCTGATTAACATATCTACCACCTCACATAGTTACCTTTTTCTGGTGGTGAGAATGCTAAGATATACTCTTAGCAAATTTCAAATATACAATACAGTATTATTAATTGTAGCCACCATTCTGCATATTAGAGCCCCAGGACCCATTCATCTTGCATAACCAAAACTTTGTCCTCTTTGACTGACAGCTCTTCCCCCCACCACCTTGGTAACCACCATTCTACTTTCTGATTTTATGAGTTTGACTATTTTAGATTCTACACATAAGTGAGATCATGCAGTATTTGTCTTTCTGTGTGTAACTTTTTTTTTTTTCCTTTTTGTCTTTTTTCGTGTCCGGCAACGGATTGCAACCCTCAGT
>NW_007843481.1:0-699 GCF_000696425.1 Galeopterus variegatus
CCTTGTCTGTGCTCTCATAGCCACCCAGTGTCCTCATTGCCAATCCTGTCCCCCAACCCCTGCTGATCTATCTGGTCAGTGGTCAGGAGAAAACCTGACAAAGCCAAGGTCAAGTCATCCACTGAGGACATCCATGAGTTTCTGGGATCATCACAAGCACAGGGGAGAAAGTGCAGATCAAAGCATCCAGTGTTTGCCCCCAAGGGATCCCAGGCACCAAACAAGAAAAGAGAGAATGAATGTCAACAGGGAAGGAGTCAGTGAGGCCACCAGAAGGGAAAAGCTGCAGCTGTGCTTGTCAGTCTCCAGATAACAGCCTGGGTTTGAAGAATTTGCAGGTTTCTCTGTTGCAAACACTCCATGGCCAATTTCAGTGCTTACAAAATTCCTGAACACTAACAATTCTATGAGCCTACCCAGTGCAGCACTGTGAGTATCTGGGGTGAGAGAGGATAAGGGAGAGGGAATGGCCAGTACCAAGGCCCTGAGTCTAGACTGTGGCTGGGTGCACCAAGGGCCAGAGAAGTAGGAAGTGAGGCATGGTGAGTGAGTAAATGACTAGATCCAGGTGGGCTTCTCTGCGGCATGGGGGGGAAGCCTGGAGGTGTGAACTGGCCTCCTTTCTGCCCCCTTAGAGACCAGAGCGGCTGGTGAGGGAGATTTGTGCCCTGGACAGCAGTAAGGAGCAGCTACTCAAAG
>NW_007843482.1:0-699 GCF_000696425.1 Galeopterus variegatus
CCTCAGAAAATCCTGCTCTGGGGTGGGGAGAGGGGCTAGGGGGTAGAGGACTGACTCCTGGGTGAGCCACCAAGAAGACAGCTCCCACCAGGAAGCAGAACAAACCTCCTCTTTATGGTGCTTCCTGTTTCTTGCTTTTAAAGCACCTTCTTTGGGCCGGCCCGGTGGCACACTGGAGAGTGCGCCGCTTGGGAGTGCGGCGGCGCTCCCGCCGAGGGTTCAGATCCCATGTGGAGACCGGTTCCCACTCACTGGCTGAGCGCGGTGCGGGCACAACACCGAGGGTTGCGATCCCGTTGCCGGTCAGTAAAAAAGACAAAAAGGAAAAAAATAAAATAAAAATAAAGCACCTTCTTTTCACCAAATCCAAAAATTCCACCTTACTTCAAAGCATCTATATTTAAAAGGCTGTTAGTTAAAGATTTTGCTATTAACCCTTTGTGCATGTGTTCTAAAAAGTTCATCTCTGTTAGCATATAAGGGAGAGCTTCCAGAAATTGTTATTAACTAACATACATTAATAGTATGACTCCTTTGACTAACCCTTAAAATTATCTCAATATGAAAGTAATACTTTTTTGTATAAAGCTTAGAAAATACAATAAAGGAAAAGATCCTCCAATCCCAAATTGTTAACGTAATTGTTAACATTTTAGGGTATATTCTTAGATATACACACACAGATGGATATTTGCATAT
>NW_007843483.1:0-699 GCF_000696425.1 Galeopterus variegatus
TTCGCGTCTAATTTCTGAAAACAAACTCCTCTCAGCTCTACCTGTCTTCTAACTAACACAATTTCGGTTCGGGGAGTTATGATGGATTCTAAGCTCAAAAGCTTCTCTGACCCTTTTTGAAAGAGATTTTGAAAGAGACGTCTCACAAGCCGTTTACCCCATAGGCTCCAAAGGGCTTCCACGTAGAACTTGCAAACCCGAATTCCTACAGGCTGGATGTGAGAACCACATTCTGCTCTGTCCTGCATCAGAGTTAAACTGGCTTGTGAAATCTCAACCTCCAGTGAGTGTTTTTGGCAGAGATATTCAACACAATTTTCAAGCCTGTTTGAAAGCCATTTGCCATGTGATTTCACGTCTAATTTCTGAAAAGAAACTCCTCTCAGCTCTACCTCTCTTCTAAATAGCACACCTTCCGTTCTGTGAATTATGCTGGATTCTAAGCTCGTAAGCTTCTCTGACACTTTTTGACAGAGATTTTGAAAGAGAAGTCTCACAAGCCGTTTCCCACTTAGGCTCCAATGGGCTTCCACGTAGAACTTGCAAACAGGAATTCCCACAGGCTAGATGTGAGAACCAAATTATGCTGCCTCCTGCATCCGAGTTAAACTGGCTTTTGTAATCTCAACCTCCAGTGCGTGTTTTTGGCAGAGATATTCAACACACTTTTCAAGCCTGTTTGAATGCCGATTGCCATGT
>NW_007843484.1:0-699 GCF_000696425.1 Galeopterus variegatus
TCCTAACTGCAGACTATAGGAGGTAAAATATATTTAGTGATAGGAGTTAAACATTTTTAAATGATTGTTTGATACATTCAATATTCTTTAAGTCTCTAAATTTTGTAACATTGCTGGGCCTTCAGCCATGGAAGATTTTTCAGTTTTAGACTTATGGAATTTGAAAAAATATGCTTGCCTCATCTTTCTATTCTGAACCGAGATGAAGAAATAAAAACTTTTCTCCCAAAAAAGATGTGCTACTTTTCAGCTTCACTGATGTTAAGAATCTATTTTGAATGTTTGTCTTTCTGACTTAATATTTAGTTCTTGAAATATTTTCCTCTGACTTGTGTACTAGGGAAAACTGTAGACTAGTACCTTTTTCTTGGACCTATGGAGATGTATTCAGCAGATTGGGTTCTGGTTTTATGGTGAAAAGGAGTCAGGCAAGACATGAAAATGAATGCATCATAATGACTTTTGATTACATTATACCCTGCATTTCCAAAAAGGGTGCAAAACAAATAAATTGAAAGCAGAAACAGCATATTATAGTAGAAAGAACATTGATTTTCGGAAATAGTGAGATCTGGCTTCAACCCATAATAGCCTCTTAAATTCTCTGTTTTTTCCATCACAAATTGTTGATAGTAAGATCTCTCTCTCAGGTTTTTTTTAAAATTCAGAATTATAGATAAAGTTTATAAGTTGTCTAAC
>NW_007843485.1:0-699 GCF_000696425.1 Galeopterus variegatus
TGGGTCCCTGGGTGGGCCCTGTGGTGCTGGCACAGCGTGCCAGGTTGTGGGAGGTGGGTCCGGTACCTGGCTCCATGCCTCATGTCCCAGGATGGACTTGAGGTGCTGGTGGTGTCTCTGAGCTGGAACTAATTTTTTTGTCCTTTGCTTTCTTCTAAAGTGGGGGAACTTCCTGTTGGGACCAGTACTTGAGCTGTGTGGTTTAGCTAAATTGCTGCTTTGCTGCTGCTTCCCTAGAGAATGCTTTTTGTGCAGCACAGGTTATAATGGTTGACTTTATTTGTACTTCCGGCTCTCCAGAGACTTGGTGCACTTGGGTTGTGTAGTAACTCTGATCTGGGCCTGAGTCTTTTCATCATGCAATTATATATTATTGACCAGTCTCCTCTGAGTGGTCCTATGCTGATTGGGAGGCAGATCAGCTGTCCTTGCTGTGTCCTAATGTTTCCCTGGTGGGACTGTCCCACTGCCTGTGCTGCAAACACTTCCCATGGGATGGGCCGTACACCAGTCCCTTACGATGACTCACCAGCCTCTGAGTGGCTCCATTTATTCAGTTGTGGTGGCTCTTTGCTCCTATATGGGTCCATGGGAACCCTATTAGTGGTCTTGCTGGCCTGGAGGCCACCAAGGCCCTGTTCTCCCCTGCCACCTCCAAGCAACTCCATCCGAAGAGCACAGCTGCAGCTGTTGCTGGCT
>NW_007843486.1:0-699 GCF_000696425.1 Galeopterus variegatus
ATGTCTTAACAATTGTGAAGCAAACACCTGTACGTGCACCACCCAGCTCAAAATGCAAAGCGTTACCAGGGTGTGTGGATCCTCCCACATGCGCATCTCCTTCACTACATCCCTCTTCCACCTCCCTTCCTCCTCTATCCTTAATATTTATTGTTCCTTTACTATAAAAAAAGAGTTAACAAATATACATTATATACATATATCCCTAAAATATAATTTTATATGATTTTATAGTCACACTTCTGAAATTTATAAAACTTTCATTGTACATTATGTGTACGTTCTGTAACTTGTTTTTCTCATTAGTACTTTTACAGTCTTCATTCATATTGATGTATGTGGTTGTAGTTCATCTGTTTTCACCACTGCACAGTATTTAATTTTTTTGGAGAGCTACAATTCATTAATCTTTTCTACTATTGATGAAAGTCTGGGTTGTTCCTAGTTTTGTGATATAAAACTGCCGTTCCTGTATGATTCTCCAGGTACACACACGTATGAGTGTTTTGAAAAGTGGGATTGTTTGGACATTGGGTATGAACGTGTTGAACTTTTATCAGTTAATACCAAATTGTTTTCTTCCAAAGTGCTACACCAAATTATATTATATCTAGCAAAGATGTGGATTTTGATAGCCATCTGTTGGTAATGTTGAAATTTCATAGAAAAACTGTACTTATGTAATAGTATCTCACTGTG
>NW_007843487.1:0-699 GCF_000696425.1 Galeopterus variegatus
AGGTTGTCTTTTTACTCTGTAGATTCTTTCCTTTGCTCTGCAGAAGGTTTTTAGTTATATATAATCCCATTTATTTTTTTCTTTTGTCTGTGCTTTTGGGGTCTTATTCATAAAGTCTTTGCCCAGTCCTACATCCTGCAGTGTTTCCCCTATATTTTCTTCTAGTTTTATAGTTTCAGGTCTCATACTTAAATATTTAATCCATTTTGAGTTGATTTTGGTATATCGTGAGAAGTAAAGGTATAATTTCATTCCACTATGTATGGATATCCAGTTTTCCCAGCACCATTTATTGAAAAGGCTGTCCTTTCCCCTGTGTAGGTTCTTGGTGCCTTTGTCCACTATCAGCTGACTGTAGATACATGGATTGATTTCTTGATTCTCTATTCTTTTCCTTTGGTCTGTGTGTCTGTTTTTATGGCAGCACCATGCTGCTTTGGTTACTATAGCTTTGTAGTATAATTTGAAGACAGGTAGTCTAATGCCTCTGATTTTATTTATTTTTGCTCAGTATTGCTTTGGCTATTTGGGGTCATTTGTTGTTCCATATGAATGTTAGGATTGTTTTTTCCTATTTCTGTGAAGAATTCTGTTGTCATTTCAATGGAGATTGCATTGAAACTTAGATCACTTTGGACAGTATGGACATTTTCACAACATTAATTCTTCCAATCCATGAACAAGGAATGTCTTTCCATC
>NW_007843488.1:0-699 GCF_000696425.1 Galeopterus variegatus
ATTGCCCCATCAATTCTACAGAATCAATCTCTACAGCTGGGGTTGAGAAAGCTCGGGCAACAAACCCCTTTCCCTTCCCACCACACCAATGTCCCTGTTTGGCACTTCTTCCCCTCTCAGCGTCCTTCGGATGATGCTGATTAACTCATACCATGGGGTAGAGGCTTTGTGGTTACCCAGGCTTTGGGGAAGATGTGCAGATCACATATGGTCTTTGCCTCCCAGAAGGAGTGAGGGCTGAGGGCCCCACAGCCAAGAATTATCCCAGAGTGTGGCAAGTGCTGCACCTAGGGGACAGAGAAGTGGAATGAGAAGAGCTCAGGGCTCTCCTAGGAAATAAGGGCACGGGACAGACCATTCAGGAGCCTCCTCCTCCCTAGCAAAGGACCTTCCTTGCAAAGGCTGAACTGAAAACATTCTTTAGAAGGGAATTAGGAGTAAGCCACATGCTCCCTCTGGTGGTCCTATGGGGGATTGCACCTTCAGACCTAGGCTGCTGGTGGACGTTCTGTGATAAATGGAGTAATTCATCCAATCACTTTCCAGGCTTCGCTGCTCTTTGTGACTCAATACAGTTCTGAATTGTGGGAAATCCAAAAATGAAGTGAAAGTTCAGTAACTCCCAGTTACTGAAGAGGGAAGGGAAAATGTTCACAAGAGTCTTTCCAGGGAGCAGGTCGCAGACCTCAGAATGGCACT
>NW_007843489.1:0-699 GCF_000696425.1 Galeopterus variegatus
ATCACCATCCCCCCATCCCAGGAAGATTTAGTTATGATGCATGTAAATGCTTTCCAGATCATAGTCACCCATGACTCTGAAGGTGATGAACTGGTAGGTATTTTTTAATTTTTCAGAGATTCTAATGTAATAATTGGTCTCTCTGGAAATCCAAAAATGATCAAGTTTGGAGGAATTTAAATACATGCTATTTGACAATTATTTTCAATGGGATATGCTGGGATTTCACTCAGTAAAAAAAATATGGGACATAGTTTATAATAAAGCCAACATTGGCATCAGTTTTTTTTTAAAAAAAATTCTATTGTGTAATTTTCTCTCTATATATAATACTTCAATAAAAAGTTTACAATAAAAAAAACTGCTGAGAGATTTCATTCAAATAAACCTGGGACATCATCAGGTGGATTAAGTTAGAGATAAGAAATACTCTAGGGAAAGAATGGGCAATGAATACAGAGTAGATATTCATGTAGAACAAAGAGAGCAAGAAAAAGATTTATAAAATTGCAGTCTGGAAATCTTGATAAAGAGTATTGTTTTTGAATCAAAGAGCCTTTTATTTTTCACTACAATACAAATGGATTTAAGTCAAAGGAGAAAAATGCACAATTTTTGAAAATTACTCTTCAATCAGAGTTGACTATTTTCCCTACCGATTTGAGAAAAGATTAGTTCTTTTCTAAAAAAGAAAAAAAA
>NW_007843490.1:0-699 GCF_000696425.1 Galeopterus variegatus
AAAAAAAAAAGTTAAATCTGAAGGAAGCATGAAAGTTGTCAACTATTGAGAAAAACTTTCTCTTTTTGCTTATTATTTACAGTAGAACACTGAATCACCTAAAGGGTGAGATGTCTGCAAATTTTGAGCTTTTCCAGAAGATGTAATCTTGCCACTTGCCAACCACAGAATTAAAACATTGATAAATGCACTGATCTCATATTCACCCGCTGAATGTTTATTATTCAGACATAAAAACTAAAATTCCCAATCCACAATATCGATTCATTGTTACCAAATAACGTAAAGATGTTTACATAAACAAGAAGAGTAGCACACACATATAGTTGATGGCTTGAATAGGGTCACTTCCTGCCATAGGATTTGGGTGAAAGGCTTTTTAAAAAATTGCTCATTATCTTTAAGAGTGAATTCCCCAGATACGTAATTTACCTAGTTCGTTTCAGACATCTTTCTCTCATACAATTATGCAGGAGGAAGTGCGTCCATAGGACCACAGAGTTCTGGATTTTGTGATGCCACAGAACAGACAGAGAAGGACCAAGCCTGACATCTGGAGTAGGGACGACCTCACTGGGAGAGGTCACAGCAATCAGCACCAGGAAGAGTTGGAAGAGATGGGGAAGGCTGGACTGAACGAGAGTGAAGAAAGCTGGCCTGGGGAAGGAGTTTAGAGAATGGAAGGTTGCAGAGAACCTG
>NW_007843491.1:0-699 GCF_000696425.1 Galeopterus variegatus
ATGGGCCAATGCAAATGAAACAACTTAGTGCATAATGCAAGATAGGATAGGATATTATGCAGCTTCAACTGTAAATCTCAACCAAGTGGTTCCAAGGTTGTGCCGGAGCCGCTCAGAGGGCTTCATGGAGGAGGTGGACAGAAACTTCAAGGGCCTCCACGAAGTTGGGAAGATTTGAGCAGGTGGGGGTGGTGGGTGGGCAAGCATGTCAGGCAGGAAAACAGAAAGAACCAGGAGCCAGGAGAAAGGGAATACTGTCTTCCCAAGCCCAGGTGGGCAGGTTGGGAGCTTCAGGGACTCCCAACACTCTGAGAGGAGTACAAAGCCCACCTTCAGGAATGAGGTCAGAGTTTATTCTCTCCACCTCTATGCACAGCCTGATGGAAGGGTACAAGTCAGCACAGAGTCTCGGAGCCACTAATCCTCATCCCTGCCTTGGTGCAATCCCCACAGAAGAGGGAATAAAGGAAACAGGGAGGGAACAGTCCCGGGAGGACAGAAGGGACAAGACGAAGCCATAGGGGGAGCCCTCATCTGCCACCCATGGACAAACAAGACACAAGAGGTTCTGCCTCCTCCGAAATCCCCCACTGTCTACAAAAGGGGAAGAAACGGACGCTCACCCATGGACAGTCACGTGGGGGGTCTGCACTCGCCCATCACACAGTTCTCAGGACAAGATGGGGAACCTTTGCTCTT
>NW_007843492.1:0-699 GCF_000696425.1 Galeopterus variegatus
TGCAGCCACTGGAGTCTAGCTGTGGCATGTGGACCTCTTTGGGGGGACCCCATCTATACCCTGAGGAGGCTGGAGCCACCATTCCTAAAAGGAAACCCCAGGCCCCTGCTGGGTACGTGGTGGAGATGTGGCTGGCCAGAGCGCCTTGTAGTGCTGTCCTCTCTTGGGTCCTCTCGCCTTTCACTGTCAGTAAGCAGGTCAGGCCTAGGGAGGGTCTTCTTTATTGCAGAACCTGTGGCCTTCGTGGATCATGATCCAGGACAGTGCCACCTCTGCCATTCAGGGCCTATCGCATGGCACCTCCACTCAGCCGAGAAGCATTTGAGTCCCTGGGAAGCTCCCTGATTGAAGTGAGACTGTCCGTGTGTCTTTCTGGAACACTGTCTATTCACTGACTTTATTATCTGGGACATGAAGACAACTCTGGACATCAAAAGGTCTGGCGTCCATGGGTCTGACCACATTTTTCCTCCAAAGAATAGGACCTCTGCTGACAAATGAACGCTGTTACTATAGGGGAAAAAAAAGGGGATGCTGTGCGCTGAAAGGCCTCTGTGTCCCCACAGTGTCCAGTAGCTTCTGGAGGTGCAGAAAAGAGATGCCAGTGGAACGTCCTACTTGATGTTTCGCTCTGGATGCACCACCGACAGCCTGAGGATTTCAAGTGAAAGGGAAATTGTGGAGGAGTGGGCTGGTGGC
>NW_007843493.1:0-699 GCF_000696425.1 Galeopterus variegatus
CAGATTCAATGCAATCCCCATCAAAATTACAATGACATTTTTCATAGAAATGGAAAAAAAATAACAATTCTAACATTCATATGGAATAACAAGAGACCAAGAATTGCCAAAGCAATCCTGAACAAAAAACAATAATTCCAGAGGCAAAATGCTACCTAACTTTAAACTATACTGCAAAGCTATAGGAACTAAAACAGCACAGTACTGACATATTATTGTATTTTTTAACCAACATCATTGTATTGGTTCCTGCCCTTCCAAGTTACCTCTAGTAACTATGGTGTAAAGTAGCACTAATAAATTGATGGTTTATTTTGTGTTCTCCAAATGCTCTCATCACAAGGAAATGATAAATATTTGCAATTATGAATATTCTAATTATCCTGATATGATCACACACTGTATACATATATAAATAGAAATATAAATCTGTACCCCATAAATATGTACAGTCAATATGTGTCAGTAAAAATAAACCAACCAGACAAAAATCAATTAAGGTAAATGGATGAAGAAATACATACCAAGCTAAGACTTGTGAAAAGAAAGCTGAAGCAGCTATGTTAACCTCAGATAAAGCAGACGCCAGACAAAAAAATTGTCAGGGGTAGATAGGGGCATCACATAATGACAAACATATCAAATCTCCAAGAACTCTTAATTCTTAATGTGTAAGTACCTTACATCAGAGCACAAAAA
>NW_007843494.1:0-699 GCF_000696425.1 Galeopterus variegatus
ATGTGTACATATATCAAAAGATCATGTTGGACACCATAAATATATACAATTTTTATGTGTCCATAAAAACAATAAAAAATTATTAAAAATAACAAAAGTAAGAGAAAATTTTAAAAAAGAAATTTTCATGTTTTTTTCAGAAATGAATGAAGTAACTATTATATTTAAAGCCTAAATATACAAACTCCAAGATGTTGGGAGAGAAAACAACAGCAATGAAGTTTTGGAAACTGGAAAGAAAAAGAATAAGCTGTATTTTATTTTTTTAGATCTCAAAAAGCAGAAAACTAAGCTGGCATTGGAGGAAGTTCAGAAGCAATACAAATCATGCCTGAAGAACCCCTGTATTAGCTTGAAGTTGGAGTAATCAGGTATTTCTAAAGGCTACAGGTAGCTCTAAAACAGGAGGTTTGGATAAGAACATGTGGGGGAAAAAAAACCCTGTTATCCACCAGATTCTCCCACCTACTTCAGTTCCATGGACAACTGTTCCTTCCCTACCTGAAACAACACTATATCTTTATTTAATGGAGGTGTTCAACTCAAGGGCCTCTCAATCTGGAAAACAGGAATTGCATGGCTACATAAGTGGAAAGTCTATACCCTGAATTGTGAAACAACTCAGCACCTTTCCCCAACTTGGGTTTTCAGAATGCTGGCAGGCCCCAGTCAAACTACTTTCAGAGCAAACAGACCACA
>NW_007843495.1:0-699 GCF_000696425.1 Galeopterus variegatus
TTTTAAAGCTAAGCATATAACTACCACAGCTATTTTAATCTTATAATTATAATGGGCATTTATCCCAGAGAAATTACAACTTATATCTAGAGGAAATCCTTTATTTAATTCTTCACAGCAACTTTATTTGTAATAGCCAAAAACTGCAGACAGTCAAAATGTCTATTAACAGATAAATGGGCAAACAAACTGGGGACATTCGTGTAATGGAGTTCTACACATCAAGACCAAAAAAACGGAACTATGGACACTTAAAAAATTTTGATGAGTCTCAAGTGCATTATGCTGAGCCAAAAAAGCCAATCCGAAAAGATCACATACTATGTGATTCTATCCCTATGATGTTTTTGAAATGCAAAAATTTATAGAGATGGAAAACAGATTAGTGGTGGCCACGGGATAGAGACAGTGTTAGGGAAAGCAAAGAGAAAGGGTTGGAGGGGTAGCACAGGTGAAATTTCTTTGATGATGAAATACTTTTATATCTTTATTGTAGTGGTGGTTACACAAATATACACATGTGATTAAGGGCATAAAGTAAACATGCAAATTATAACAATATTAATTTCCTAGTTTTTATTGTACTAAAGTTACAAAAGTTGTAACCATCAACAGAAAATTGAAGACTACATGGGATCTTTCTGTGATTTCTTTGCAAATATCTATGAATCTACGATTATTTTTAAATGGAAAAAAAAA
>NW_007843496.1:0-699 GCF_000696425.1 Galeopterus variegatus
GCTGATACAAAGAAGTCTCTTGAACTCAATCCAAATAATTCTACTGCTGTGCTGAGAAAAGAGATACGTGAATACCATGAAAAAAACTATGCTGGTGCTCTGGAAACTTACAGAAGGACAAAAATTAGATAGTGTAGATGCTGATTTCATTATCTGGATTAAAAGGTGTCAGGAAGCTCAGAATGGATCGGAATCTGATGAGTCTGCATCCCAATGGACTCAGCAGTCAAAAATCAAGTATGACTGGTATCAAACGGAATCTCAAGTAATCATTACACACATGATCAAGAATGTTCAGAAGAATGATGTAAATGTGGAATTTTCAGAATAAGAGTTGTCTGCTTTGGTGAAACTTCCCTCTGGAGAGGATTACAACTTGAAACTGAGACTTCTTCATCCTATAATACCAGAACAGAGCACATTTAAAGTACTTTCAACAAAGATTGAAATTAAAATGAAAAAGCCTGAGGCTGTGAGATGGGAAAAGCTAGAGGGGCAAGGAGATGTGCCTAAACCAAAACAGTTCATATCAGATGTAAAGAACCTATATCCGTCGTCATCTCATTATACAACAAATTGGGATAAATTGGTTAGTGAGATCAAGGAAGAAGAAAAGAATGAGAAGTTGGAGGGAGATACAGCTTTAAACAAACTATTTCAGCAGATTTATTCAGATGGTTCTGATGAAGTGAAACGTGC
>NW_007843497.1:0-699 GCF_000696425.1 Galeopterus variegatus
ACTGTCCTTCTAACCTGCCCCCAGCAATGTTCAGAGCTCAAGTCAGACTCCCAAAATAGTACCTGGTCTCTATAGTACCCACATGTATGAGGGTCTCCTAGTACATGTCCTCTCGTTGCTGAGGTCTACAGGTGAGGACTGGGGCTTATCCATGACTGGGAAATGCCTCCTTCTGGAAGGCAGCCAGACTGGCAGATTTCCAAGATATTCAGAGAACTGTGGTATGAAGGTGTGAAGGTAGACCTACACTGGGGCTACGGAGACTGGACTCCTCCCCCAGCACTGTCCTGGGCTTGCCACATCTCATGGGATTAGGAGGCAGCTGTGTCCCATGGCAGGCACCTGCAAGGATCCCAAGGTCCTGGGACACCTCAGCTTGTGAATGAGTTGTTGGCCACCCCATCCCCCACTTTTTCCAGCACACTGTCCTGTCATACCTGCCCGAGGTGTTTTATGTTTACCAAGTCATTGTTGTCCAGTCTTACATCAGCCTCTATCTCACTGAATTGGCAGCTGGGCCTGGAAACTAATAAAGCTAACCAGGAAATGACTTGGGAGGCCTTGTGCCAGTATACAGGTCCCGGCAGGACATGCACGCAAGGGGCCTGGCCCTGCCCCACTCCGGGGTCGTCCACACACGCAGGCCAGGGCTCACCAGGCCTGGAGGAGCCTCCCGGGTTGTCCTGTCCTGCCTCAGTC
>NW_007843498.1:0-699 GCF_000696425.1 Galeopterus variegatus
CGAGGGTTCGGATCCCACATACAGACCGGCCGCTCACTGGCTGAGTGAGGTGCGGGGGCAGTACCGAGGGTTGCGATCCCATGGCCGGTCCCGATCCGGTGCGGGCGCGACACTGGGGGTTGCAATCCTTTGCCGGTCATGAAAAAAGACAAAAAGGAAAAAAAAAAAAAAAAACACTACTCGGAATCAGGACTTTATGAGATGACAAAAGTCAGTGTCCAGGCAATATCCCTTTCCCCACACTACCCTCCTGCAGGGCTTTTACAAAGCCCATAAAAAGACCTCTCTCTTCTTCTCCAAAATTTTGAATGGATAGAAAAATTGACAGTGGAGTCTATCTGTTTTATTATGGATAAAAGCTACTCTGGGGACTTTATTTATTTATTTATTTTTATCTTTTGAAGTTGTAATTTATTTTTTTTTTAATTTTATTTTGTTGATATACAATGAGGTTGATTATTGTGGCCCATTACCGAAACCCCTCTCCCTCCTCCCTCTCCCCTCTCCCACTCAACAATGTCCTTTCTGTTTGCTTGTCGTATCAACTTCACAGAGTTGTAGTTGTTAAGTCTTCTTCCCCCCACCCCCCCCCGTTTTGTGTGTGTGTGTGTGTGTGTGAATTTATTTATGTTTAGCTTCCACCAATAAGTGAGAACATGTGGTATTTCTCTTTCTGTGCCTGACTTGTTTGACTTAATA
>NW_007843499.1:0-699 GCF_000696425.1 Galeopterus variegatus
CGATCTAAGTAAACTCATCAGAGCAAGCTAATCGATCTAACTAAACTCATCAGCCCGAGCACATCGATCTAGGTAAACTCATCAGATCGAGCTCTTCTAACTAAGTAAACTCATCAGACCAAGCTGATCGATCTAAGTAAACTCATAGGACAGAGCTCAGTGATCTAAGGAAACTCATCAGACCAAGCTCATCGATCTAACGAAACTCATCTGACGAAGCTCATCGATCTCAGTAAACTCATCAGACCAAACTCATCGATCTAAGTAAAGTCATCAGACTGAGCTCCTCGATCTAAGTGAACTCAACAGACCACGCTGATCAATCTAATTCAACTTATCAGAGCGAGATAATCGATCTAAGTAAACTCCTCAGACCAATTACTTCGATCTAAGTAAACTCATCACACCAAGCTCATCGATCTAACTAAACTCATCAGACTGAGCTCATCGATCTAAGTAAACTCATCACACCAAGCTCATCGATCTAACTAAACTCATCAGACTGAGCTCATCGATCTAAGTAAACTCATCAGATCGAACTCATCTAACTAAGTAAACTCTTCAGACCAAGCTACATCGATGTAAGTAAACTAATCAGAGCAAGCTAATCGATCTAAGTAAACTCATCAGACCAAGCCCATCGATCTCAGTACACTCATGAGACAGAGCTCATCGATCTAAGTAAACTCATCAGACCAA
>NW_007843500.1:0-699 GCF_000696425.1 Galeopterus variegatus
ACCGGCCACCAATCCCACTCCACCCGCGGATCTCTGGCGGGGCTGGTGGCATGGGGAGCCCACGGCCAGCATCGGGAGGGCAGGGAAGAGGATCCCAGCCAGACTGTCATTCCACCACACCTGGGGCTTTGGCCCCAGGTAAACTCCCTGCTTCCAGGAGGCAGATACCATCTCTGTGGCCTTCAGTTCGGAAAAACCCCAGACTGATTTCTGGTTGGGAGAGGGGTGACTGGGGTGCCCCCAAGCCTGCTTGAACCTGCCAGAGAGCTGACGGCCTGAGGGAGCCGAGCCGGCTCACACCAGGGGGGGATTCAAAGAGGAACTGTGTGCTGTGGGATCCTCCCCCGGGGTGCTCGCGCCCTGGTGTGGGAGATAACTCAACCACACAGGGGGCCGCAATACCGGGGGGAAGGTGGGAGGCCCAGAGATGACCTTGACCAGGGCCGCAGGAATGCCCACAGTGTCCGTGGTGGAGGCCTGAGACCCCTTTGGGGCCAGGTGGGGCTGAGAGACAAGGATTGCAGAAGACACGCCCCAGCCCTGTACTGAGCGCACAGAGAGGGGAGGGGACCAGCAAAGGAGGAGGAGTCTTGGAAAAAAAGACGCACCCTCCGGTGGGCCCCACCCAGTGCACACAAAGAGGGGAAATGCCCGGATAGCGAGGCGGAGACTTACAGATCTCACACACCCTGTCGGGCC
>NW_007843501.1:0-699 GCF_000696425.1 Galeopterus variegatus
TACGATGGAACAGTGGCAGGGCTTTCTATCCCTAATCTAATTCACTCCCCTCTTTGAGAATTGAAGGCTCAGTAGAAAGAAATCAGATCAGTAAGTGTGGGTTAGGGACGCAGTAAATGTTGAATGTAATTATGGAATCAGGGCAGGCTAAAAATCAAAGTGGGTTTTTTCCTTTTTTGTTTTTAATAATTCCCATTGTTGATAATGTGCAAGGAAATGGGCACTTGCAGATATTGTTTGTGAGAATATAATTTTTTTATTTTTATTTTTTATTTATTCTATAAATTGACATGACTTTTCTGGAGGACGATTTGGGGATTGGCTAAATATTGTATGCTCTCCAATCAGTGACCTTGTGGTTATTTGAATACTACAGAATACACGAGGACATGGAAAGATGCTCATGACATATTGTTGAGTGAAAAAAAGCAAGTCAGTAGTAGTTTATTCAGTAAATCTCATTTTCTATTTTTAAAAGAGGAATTTATGCACATAAATATATGCATGGAAAAAAAGGTTACAATGGATATACAAAATATGAACAGAGCTTGTTGCCTGCTAGTAAAATTAAGGTTAATTTTTTATTTTCTTCCTTCTGCTTATCTGGCTTTTCAAAATTTCCCTTTTTTTTTTTTTTCTTTAAAAGATGACCGGTAAGGGGATCTTAACCCTTGGCTTGGTGTTGTCAGTACCATGCTC
>NW_007843502.1:0-699 GCF_000696425.1 Galeopterus variegatus
TTAATTTTGGCTATTCTGATGGGTGTGTAGTTGTATCTCATTATGGTTTTAGTTTTTATTCCTAGGATGAATAATAAAAGCTACAGTAATCAGAACAGTGTGGTGTTGACAGAAAGATAGATAAATGTTTTAAAGAAACAGAATAAAGAGCTCAGAAATAGATGCATGCTTATATGGTCAATTAATTTTTAATAGAGGCACCAAAGCAATTCAGCAGAGAAAATTCTTTTCAGAAAATGATGCTGGAACAACTGAATATCCATATGGAAAATGATGTATCTCAACACTCACCTTACACTGTGTATGAAAAATAATTCAAGGTGGACCATAGCTCTAAATGTAAAAGGTAAAGCTGTAAGAATATTTTTGTGACCTTGGGTTAGGGAAATATATTTTTTAATAGGACAGAGCAAATGATAACTATAAAAGAAAACATTAATAAATTGGATTTTATCAAAATGAAATACTTCTCATGAAAATGAAAAGGCAAACCACATAGTGGGAGAAAATATCTGTAATACTTGGGACATCTGCAAAGGACTGGATACTGGGATATGTAAAAATCTCCAACTTGATAGAAAAAGACAACCCAATTAAAAATGCACAAAGTATTTGAGCAGATTCTTCACAAAAGAAGACTATTGAATGTCCAATGAGCACACGAAAACACACTTAGCGGAGACACGATCGACTCTTTTT
>NW_007843503.1:0-699 GCF_000696425.1 Galeopterus variegatus
GGAATAAGCTTCTGATATATCACTGTGTCCCATATTCTTGGCCATAAGCTCCATATGACTGAAGAAAGGGCCTGGGGAGAGGTTCGTGGGCTGTGGGTTCTGTGCTGGAGGGCCCTGAGCTTGTGGCAGTGCCTCTGATGACCAGGTACGTGCCAGGGAGGACAGAGCTCTTCAGCTCTGGGAGCCTACGGGAAGATCCCCCAAGGCTTAGTTAACTTGGCATCTGAGGTGTGAGGTACCATTTCTAATGGCCAGGGAGTGTGGTAACATCAACCACCCAGGGTTGAAGACCAAGGCTCTACGCTCATCTTCTGGGTCCATAAAAGAGCTGGTAACCTTGTTCTAGATAAGGAAAATGGAGGAGCCCAGAAAGTCAATTGATACTAGATTTCTCACCAACCTCAATACGTGGGGCCTTTAGCCAGATTTAATGTCATGTAGTGCAATTAAAAATTTGACAGTATTTGCATGTAAGTATTGTGGGGTAACTCGCATGAGTTAAAACAATAGAATTTGTAGGCTAAAATAAGAATTGGTCAAGAAAGAAGCCCACTGATGGGCAAGGGAAATCACATTCCCCCTCTCTCTTTCTCATAATTCATGTAGCAATAACACGTGGACACCTACACACTACAATTTCAATGCATGAGGGCTGTGTGTCTGTGCTGGAGAAACACCCAGAAGGATGGGCCCCTGGCT
>NW_007843504.1:0-699 GCF_000696425.1 Galeopterus variegatus
AGTGAAAAACTAAGCTCGATATTTTAATTATAAAAGACTTCAGGCTAAAATTTTAACAGTAGTCTTTTACTTTTTTACTCAATAGTCAAGCCTGCTCCAGACATATCGTATATATATATATATATTTATACATATGCTCAGAATTTCCTCCTACTCTTACCTATGTGCTAATGATATTTCTTTAATATTTCTGCATTTGAATGTCTGTCAGTGAATTTAAATATGTCCTTATATGTATAGAGTAACCCATTTCTAATACGAAAAATAAATCTTGGCTTTTTCACAATGAAAATTGCAATATTTTTGTCTTTGTCACTGTTTGGGGAAGGATTCTTCTAAAATCGGAAGACTGCCACGTTTTCTACCCTGATCTGCTGTGGAAGACTGGTGTTAAAAAAGAAAGTCTTGTATGGTAGATTTTTCTTAATGTCTGACCATGTTCTTACTGTTTTCATGAGTCTTTGAAAGTGGGTTGTACTCCAATATTGTTTCCACATCCTGAAAGAAGTTGGAGTTTTCTTTCTCGGTGCCACCCTGTCTTCCTGGAAATGTAATCTTTACAACTGTATTGCTCTTAATAAAGCTTAAAAGAACTCACCTTCTGGAGAACATCAAACATACACCATATCCCATGTTACGGGTGATCTATTTGTTTTCAATTTTATTTTAACCTTTCAATGTAGCCAAAAAGTTTTTTTT
>NW_007843505.1:0-699 GCF_000696425.1 Galeopterus variegatus
CCTGTAATGGCCAGTTGTGAAAAAAAAGAAACAGACAAAGAAATTGAAGACACAAATAAATAAAAAGGCATCCTGTGTTTATGAACTGGAAGAATTGATATTGTTAAAATGTCCATACAACCCCCAGCAATCTACAGATTCAGTGCAATCCTTATCAAAATTCCAATGTCACTTTTCATAGAAACAGAAAAAACAATCCTAAAATTCATATGGAACCAAAACAAACCCTTAATAGCCAAGGCAGTCATGAGCAAATATGACAATGCTGGAGGCTTCATACTATTTGACTTTAAAATATACTACAAAGCTGTAGTAATTAAAACAGCATGGTATTGGCATAAAGACAGACATATGGACCAATGGAACAGAATAGAGAACCAGAAATGAACCCACACATGTACAGTTAATTGTTTTTTGACAAAAGTACCAAGAATACACAATGGGAAAAGGATAAGTCTCCTTAATAAATGGTGTTGGGAAAACTGGGTATCCACACACAGAGGAATGAAATTATACCCTTATCTCACAACATATATAAAAATCAACTCAATATTGATTAAAGACATAAATGTAAGCCAAAAACAGTAATACTACTAGAATAAAACAGGGCAAAAACTACATGACATTGAACTAAACAATGATTTTTTGGATTTGACCCCAAATGCTCAGGCAATAAAAGCAAAAATAGGCAAATGAAAT
>NW_007843506.1:0-699 GCF_000696425.1 Galeopterus variegatus
GAGGGTTCGGATCCCACATACAGACCAGTTCCCGCTCACTGGCTGAGCGAGGTGCGGGTGCAGCACCAAGGGTTGCGATCCCGTTGCCGGTCCCGGTCCGGTACGGGCGCGACACTGAGGGTTGCGATCCGTTGCTGGACACGAAAAAAAAGACAAAAAGACAAAAAAAAAAATTGGAACAACTCAAATGCTCATCCACGGAGAATGGATAAACAAATTGTGGGACACAATATACTGGAATATCTATTACTCGGCAATAAAAAGAATGAACAACTTGGATGAATATCCAGAGCATTACGCTAGAGAAAGAAACCCAATACCCAAAAAACCATACTCTATAATTTCATTTACATAACATTCTAGAGAAAGCAAACAGCAACTAACATAGGGAGAGGCTTAACTGCAAAGGAGCAAGAGAGAACTTTTTGATAAAGTGGAAATGTCCTATACCTCGATCGTGGTGATTGTTATATGACAATATAAATTTGTTAAAACTCATTGAACTGGATTCTAAGATGGCGACGGGTCTGGAGCAGCCGTGACAGGAGACAGCGCGACCCTGTGAGCCGTGCGCTGTGATACCAGAGTATTGATTGCATTTCCAAGACCAACAAAAGGCGAATAATTCTTTCAACAATGATCCTATATCGACAAACAAGTGGCAGCAGGTTCGAGGTTTTGGGGCCGACACAGAGGAGG
>NW_007843507.1:0-699 GCF_000696425.1 Galeopterus variegatus
TTTCGTGACCGGCAACGGATCGCAACCCTCAGTGTCGCGCCCGTGCCGGACCGGGACTGGCCACGGGATCGCAACCCTCGGCGTCGCTCCCGCCCCTCGCTCAGCCAGTGAGCGGCCGGTCTGTATGTGGGATCTGAACCCTCGGCTGGAGCGCCACCGCGCTTCCCAAGCGGCGCACTACAGCAGTGCACCACCGGGCCGGCCCAATAATCAGTTTTCTGATTGAAAAGTTCCCTCAGTGCTAGAAGGCTCATTCCCAGGTACTCACGTCCCATGTCGGGGAGGGGGGGCGAGGAGATGAAGCAGCAGTTAGGCCAAATTAGGGCAACATGAAATGGAGTTAGCAACTTAGAAGAGGGCTGGCCAGTTAGCTCAGTTGGTCAGAGTGAAGACTTATAACACCAAGGTCATGGGTTCACCCCCGTACTGGCCAGTTGTCAAAAAAAAGGGGAGGTCGGGAGCTTAGAAGATAAATGCTGTTTTATGTATTTTTTTTAAATGCCGTTTAATAAGCAGTGTTTTCAATTATATCCTGTTTTAAAGAGAGAGCAAATTCTTACTGAACTTATTTAAATAACCACATTGAGATAAAAATCATAAGGATACTCACAGTTGTCAAATTTTGGAGGAATCACATAGGCTTCTGTCTTTGTTTATAAAAGTATATTTACCAAATTGCTGTGAGTTATAGATTGCTTA
>NW_007843508.1:0-699 GCF_000696425.1 Galeopterus variegatus
CTTGGAAGTAGATAACTTGTTTTGATTTCACAGATGGGACTTTGAACTTTGGACTTTTGAGAAACAAGTTAAGACTGTGGGGACAAAATGTATTTGTGTGTGAAAAGGACATGAGTTTAGGGAGGTCAGGAATGGAATGCTGTGGATTGGATGCCCCCACCAACCTCATTGAAGCTTAAATCCCAGCTGTAACTGTTGAGGTTGGGACATCTTGTTATGGTAATTGAAAGGTGGGGCCTTGAAGAGGTGATTAGATTCTGAGGACCATGCCTAGTGAGTGGATTAAAAATGGTGGTCAGGGGTGTGGTTCTGAAGGCTTTAATAGAAGAGCACACGAGAGGTTAGTCTCTCTCTGCTCCACCATTCCTGCCATGTGAGACTGTGGGTCACTGTTGCCACCACGAAGACCCTGACCAGATGTGTTCCCTGGACTTTGGACTTCCCAGCCTCAGAAACTGTGAGCAATAAATTTCATTTTCTTACAAATAAATAAAGTGTAAGTTTTATTAGCATTCAGATATGGTATCTTGGTCCATTTTGTGCTTCTATAACAGAATACCACAAACTGGGTAATTTATAATGAACAGAAATTTATCTTCCACACGTCTGGAGGCTGGGAGTCTAAAATCAAGGCATCATGTGAGGGCCTTCTTGCTGTGTCATCCCATGGTAGGAGGTATCACATGGTGGAAGGGCAAA
>NW_007843509.1:0-699 GCF_000696425.1 Galeopterus variegatus
TTCTTCTCATCCCTTCCCCTCCCCGCACACTGCATCATATCTGTTCACTTGTCTTAACAAGTGAAAGGTATTGTTGTGATTGTTGTGTCTTCTACCCCCACACACTTTATTTGTTTGTATATTTACTTATTTATTTATTTATTTATTTATTTATTTATTTATTTATTTTTTGTCTTTTGTCTTTTTCCGTGTCCGGCAACGGGATCGCAACCCTCGGTGTTGCTCCCGCGCCTCGCTCAGCCAGTGAGTGGGAACCGGTCTGCACGTTGGATCCGAACCCTCGGGCGGGAGCGCCGCCGTGCTTCCCAAGCGGCGCACTCATCCAGTGCGCCTCCGGGCCGGCCCATTACTTATTTATTTTTATTAGCTCCCACAAATAAGTGAGAACATGCAGTATTTCTCTTTCTGTGCCTGGCTTATTTCACTTAACAAAATTTTCTCTAAGTCTATCCATGTTGCTGTGAATAGTAGTATTTCATTTTTTTTTTATAGCAGAGTAGTCTTTCGTTGTGTAGATGTACAACATTAAGAAACCCATTTTATTTATTTATTTATTTATTTATTTATTTATTTATTTATTTATTTCCTTTTTTTTGGTCTTTTTCGTGACCAGCAACGGATCGCAACCCTCAGTGTCGCGCCCGTACCAGACCGGGACCAGCAATGGGATCGCAACCCTCGGTGTTGCTCCCGCACCTC
>NW_007843510.1:0-699 GCF_000696425.1 Galeopterus variegatus
GCATTTTCTTGAGAAATGTATTTGATGGTTTTCTCCCTTCCATTTCTTCTCTTCTTTCTTTAATTCTTATTATCAAATACATATTAGCCTTTCTGAGCTCCTCTTCTAATTTTCATATTATTTCTCTCTGTTTTCCATCTTATTGCCTTTTGACCTGCTTTTGGGAGATTTCTTCAGTTTTATCTTCTAATCTTTCAGTTGAGGTCTTCTTATTTCTGCCATCATGTTTATAATTTTCTAAAGTACTTTTATGCTCTTTTTTTTTTTTTTCCTTTTTTTGTCTTTTTTCGTGACCGGTAAAAGGGATCGCAACCCTCAGTGTCGCACCTGTACCGCGACCGGCAACGGGATCACAACCCTCAGTGTCGCGCCCACACCACGCTCAACCAGTGAGTGGACTGGTCTGTATATGGGATCCGAACCCTCGGTGGGAGTGCCGCTGCGCTCCCAAGTGCCACACTCTACTGAGTGCGCCACCTGGCCGGCCCTAGAATCCTGATCTTTTAATAGTATGTAATATCTTCTCATCTTACTGAGCATATTAATAAGGTAATCTGGGGAGTAGTTTTTAAAAGTGTTTTTTCCACATAGCCCATTTCTTACAAGTTGCTTTTTTTTGTCTGTTTGGTTGTTTTTGGTTAGAGACCTCACTCAGCTGTCTGGTTGATTATCTGCTTATGTTAAAAGTTGGGACTAAAA
>NW_007843511.1:0-699 GCF_000696425.1 Galeopterus variegatus
GCATTAGGGGAAAATAAACACTAAAATTAAGTCATTCAGACCCCAATGCACAGGGGTATCTAATCACATTGAAATCTGCATTTCAGGGTTGTATGGAATCATGGTGCATGTGGTGACTAGAGACGTATTAGCATATGAAATATA
The DNA here is from genome assembly GCF_000696425.1 of Galeopterus variegatus. NCBI lineage: Eukaryota > Metazoa > Chordata > Mammalia > Dermoptera > Cynocephalidae > Galeopterus > Galeopterus variegatus. The sequence goes on from NW_007843511.1 coordinate 145, forward strand.
GAAATAATGACTTTTTGGAAAAAAAATAAAACCCCAAATACAAGCTTTACATGTTAAGAAATTTTATCTGAGCAATTTTCAGACATTTAAGCTGTTTGTAGATTTTGTATAAATAAAGAGTCACTTTGACTAAATCCCAGTGCTCACATTTTCAGTAATATGTTCTCGTATTTTCCAGTAGTTGTTGCTAATGAAAAGTGAAACTGCATTTATGAATATAAATTATTCATGTTGGTCTATTGATACACAGTAGCTAATTTTCAATATACTGTCTGTAAACACCATAGGGCTGTATTAAATATTCATATAATCGTGATAATTAATCTATAAAGCAACTATTATTAAAATGAAATTGTCTTATAAATAACTGAATAAACAGACTTTTAAAAGATAGGAAGATATCACTTACACTTTCATAGCTAACAAAGTAAAACTAGAGCTACTTTCCTGTCTATTAGCCCAAGCTAGAAAGAGTTAAGTGAACTTCCCATTACATTCACACAAATAATTGCTTTGCAGCAGGCCACGTGAGGGGACATTCCTCTACGAGAGATG
>NW_007843512.1:0-699 GCF_000696425.1 Galeopterus variegatus
GATCTCCACCTTCATCCCCAGATTGACAGAGACTCACTCAGGACTCAAGGCCCTGGTGAGGATGACAGGGGTCTGGAGCCTGTCTGGAGCCTTCTGGACCAGAGAACCCTTCTGCATGTCTGTCCTTGGTTGACCCTGGCTGTGCCTGGCCCTGCTGAATCGGCTCTGGAAGGGTCTGACCCCCTGTCCTCCCCGCCACCAGCCAGCTCCCTGAGGGCTCAGTCCCTTAGACACCCCCCCCTGGGACCCTGGAGCTTCAAAAAAGGGGACTCCATCCTTTCCCAATGCCTGGGCCCGGGCCCGGGCCCTGGCCAAGTCTGTTTCCCAGAAACACCAGAACATCTGTTATTTATTTATTTATTTATTTTTTCCTTTTTGTCTTTTTTTGTGTCCGGCAACGGATCGCAACCCTCAGTGTTGCACCCGTACCGGACCGGACCGGCAACGGGATCGCAACCCTCGGCGTTGCGCCCGCACCTCGCTCAGCCAGTGAGCGGGAACCGGTCTGTATGTGGGATCCGAACCCTCGGCGGGAGAGCCGCCGCGCTCCCAAGCGGCGCACCGTAGCAGTGCGCCACCAGGCCGGCCCAGAACATCTGTTATTTATAATCTCAATGACTCCTCTCTCCAGAGGGTTTGCAGCCCCAAACTTCTCCCTCGATAATGCTTTGGCTCTTCTTAAAGGCACCCTCCCCGCCC
>NW_007843513.1:0-699 GCF_000696425.1 Galeopterus variegatus
GGTGGGCATGACCAACGTACAGAGGGCTTTCTCAGCCAGTCCAGGAGTTTGTATCTTCTTGTGGTGATAATGACAGCCTGTTGAATTCTGGGTGGGGGTGGATGTGACCACTGTTGCTATGTGGGGAACCATGGGGGGTGGGAAGCAGACGTATCATTGGATGAGTAGTTAGGAGACATGGAGAAGATGCAACTTGAGTAGTAGACATGGGGACAGAGAGAGAGAGAGGATAGACTTGGGGCAGCTTTGATATGTTGGCTGATAGATTTGGTGTGAGGGGTGGGAGAAAGATGATCATCTGGGATGACTCAGGTCTTTGGTTTAAGGAATTTAGTACACATTGGTACCATTAATGTGTAGAAACTCTATTATTAAATTTTATTAATCAGAAATAGAATAGCTTTATTTATTTATTTTTTGTCTTTTTTGTGACCGGTAAGGGGATCGCAACCCTTGGCTTGGTGTCGACTGCACTGCGCTCAGCCAGTGAGCACACTGGCCATCCCTATATAGGATCTGAACCTGCGGCGGGAGCATCGCTGCGCTCCCAGCGCCGCACTCTCACGAGTGCACCATGGAGCCGGCCCTAGAATAGCTTTCATAATAGACAAAGCCCTTTAGGAACTCTTCTTGGTGAATGTGTGTGTGGAAGGAGGGGGTGTCCTGTTAACCCCTGAAGCCCCCTAACAGTGTCTCTCT
>NW_007843514.1:0-699 GCF_000696425.1 Galeopterus variegatus
GGGGCAAAAAAAAAAAAAAAAAAAGGATCTTAGTAGGAAACTAAAACAAAGCAGGTAGCAAGCACCAAATGTTTACCAAGACAGGCACAGTGGCGCTAAGCACCTCGCATACACTGTGTTGTTAAATCCTCCCAACAGTTCTACCAGGTGGGAATTACCATCCAGCCTGTTTTATGGAGGAACAAACTAAGGCTCAGTTATATTTGTGGATTAGCTCATAGTCACTCAGCCGATGAGTGAAAGAGGTGGATTTAAATCCATGTTTCTATGACTCCAAAATCTACCCTTTTATGTAATATGACTAAGGTTTAATTCCTAGTGGATTTCACTCCTTTTCCTTTATTAATCTTTCAGGTGGGAAGTGGGGTCAAAAATACCCTGTAAAACAAACCACTCACGACCATTTTACGTGTCTCAGATTTTGATTTTTCTAATAACACATTTTGTAAAATAAACAGGTTCCTCAATCCTAGTATTTTTAAGAAGTGTGTAGATTTTAATAATTCTCATCAACTTAAAGGTATAAATGACAAATTATTTACTGTCAGAGAAAAACTGGATTAATTCCACAAACTAAGGTGGTTCTGAGTTCCTTTCACTGTTACAATAAATCTGTTCAGAAAAAAGATAAACAGAATAAAATTATTCCTTTTGGAAAAATAAAAAAACTTTCATAAAAAATCTGTTTCTAGCTCGTCA
>NW_007843515.1:0-699 GCF_000696425.1 Galeopterus variegatus
CATTCACAGACTGGGTCACAAACCCTTCACACACCAGGCTGGGTCACCAGACCCCTCCACGGCAGGCTGGGTCACCAGGCTGGGTCACCAGTCCCCTTCACGCAGGTCTATGAGCTAGGTAACTGGCCACACAGTCCTTGGAAGCTGCAGGTCTGAAAAATCATGGCCACGCAGGGTGGCCCCCGAGGCAGTAAAAACCAGCCAAAGTGGCACCACCTTGAAGGCACACGTGCACCACCCACACACACAATGTTTACTGAATTGCCCTGAACTGGCTCCGAGTCGAGGGGAGCCTGACCAAATTGTTCCGTTTTCCTAACAGTTTAGTATCTGTAACAATTTCACTTGAAGGAGAAATATAATCCAGTCTCAAGATCACAGTCTATGTGTTCAATTCTTCACTAGTAATGCAGTCTCTATAAACTCAAAAATGGAGCCAATGTTGCATAATATTAAAGTATAATTTAATGTATTATTTATAAGTACTTTAACTGACAAATATATTCATATTCACTTTAATTTATCATAAATATGTTGTTACTTTGCACAGGAATTACTGTTGGGTGGGTGTCCTATATTGATCTATCCATCTACCTATCCGTCCATCCTTAAAACGAGAATGTATTGTGTTAATGGTTTAATCGTGTAAAATATTTCTTCTTAACATAGCATTCCAGGATGACAACATAACACATTCAC
>NW_007843516.1:0-699 GCF_000696425.1 Galeopterus variegatus
TTGTTGGTATATGGAAATGCTACTGATTTTTGTATGCTGATTTTGTATACTGCAACTTTACTGAATTTGTTTATCAGATCTAGGAATTGTTTGGTAGAGTCTTTAAATTTCTTTTTCTATAAAATCATGTCATCTGCAAACAGGAACAATTTGATTTCCTCGTTTCCAATTTGGATGCCTTTTATTTCTTTCTCTTGCCTAATTGCTCTGGCTAGGACTTCTAGTACTATGTTGAATAAAAGTGGTGAGAGTGGGCATTCTTGTCTTGTTCCAGTTCTTAGGGGAAAAGAAAGCTTTTCTCCATTCAGTATGATTTAGTTGTGCATCTGTTATATATAGCCTTTATTATGTTCATACACTTTCCTTCTATACCTAATTTGTTGAGAGTTTTTATCATGAAAGGATGTTGAATTTTATCAAATGTTTTTTCTGCATCTATAGAGATAATTATATGTTTTGTTTCTTTCATTCTGTTGATGTGATGTATTATGTTTATTGATTTGTGTATGTTGAACCATCCTTATATCTCTGGGGTAAATCCCACTTGATCATGGTGTATAATATGTTTGATGTGCTGTTGGATTTGGTTGGCTAGTATTTTGTTGAGTTTTTTTTTAAGCTTTAGTTTATTTTGTGAATATAGAATGTGGTTGATTACTGTGGCACATTACCGAAACCTCCCTCCCTCCTCCCACTCCC
>NW_007843517.1:0-699 GCF_000696425.1 Galeopterus variegatus
AAAGAAGGAGGCTTACAGAGTAGATCAAGCAAAACAGAGAAAAACTCCCATGTAGGACCATGCCTGGTTGAGGAACTGGCAACATGGCACATGGATTTCAGGGTTGCTATGATCCAGTGGTGGCTTCCTCCAAATGTCTGCAACCGTCGTAATGTACCTGTCCGGCCTTCATGGTTTTGGTGTATGGGGAGACGACAAGTCTTTATATCACGATGACCCAGACTGCAAGCCCCTCATCTGTAGCAGGTCTCATCTAGACATTGAAATTCTAGACTTGGAGCTATTATTTTGCTGCAATGTTGATGAGGCTCTGTGGATTCCTAGGAGCAGGGAGGTGCGTTTTGCAAGTGGGAAGATCATCAACAATATGCAGCTGCAGAACAGAGGTAGGGACTGAGAAGCACACCTAAAAAGTTTTTGACACTTTTTCATCAAGAAATGGGCTGTAGGACCTTCCCCTTGAATCTGAGTTGCTTGTGGTGACTTAGTTGTAGCCAATGGAAGGCTGGAATGACCATGCATAACCATGTATGTCAGGGTTGCTTATAAAAGGGATGCAGCCTCTGCTTTGCTTACTGGGACAATTTTCTGTCTCCTAAGCCACCATGCAATGATTCTGGGGCTCCCCCACCACCAGAAACCTTGCACCCTGTCAACAGTATCTACTCAGGGGTCAGGCATACCTGTGATAACAGATCC
>NW_007843518.1:0-699 GCF_000696425.1 Galeopterus variegatus
AGGGAATTTACTAGCAGCAGAACTGCCTTATAAAAAAATGGTAAAAGACGTTATTCCGAGACAAGGAACATGATATAGGTCAGAACTTTAGATCTCTTTAAACAAAAGCATCAGAAAGCATTTCAGGTTAATCAAATGATCTTTAGATCATTTATTCCTAAATGATCTAAAGATAACTATTTAAAATAATTATGGTAACAATGTATTGGATATTTTATAACATGGACAAGTGAAAGAAATGGTAACAATGCCTTAAATAAAGGAGGGAGAAGTTAGAAATAGTCCCTTATAATTTTGTGTACTACACGTGAAGTGGTATAGTGTTATTTAAAGCTGGACTTAGGTTAGTTAAAAATGTATAGTGCAAACAGTTATGCAACCACTAAAAATATTTCTTAAAGAAGCTAATTTGATATGGTAGGAAAGAAGCTAAATTGATATGTATTGAATGATATACATAAAACAATTAAAAACAGAACTTTTAAAAATGAATAAGAAAACCAGGTGAAACTATATGTTGTCTAAAAGAAACCCAGTTAAAATGTAAAGATGCACATATAGTAAAAGTAAAGAAAAAAAGATAGACATACCATACTGCTACTAATCAAAAGAAAGTTTGGAAAGCCATTGATTTCAAACAAAGTAGAATTCAGAACAAGGGGGAAGAATCAACGACAAAACAGGTCACTACATAATTAT
>NW_007843519.1:0-699 GCF_000696425.1 Galeopterus variegatus
GGAGAAATGGCGGACTCGATGTCAGGGGCAGGAAAGTTCAGGATGAGCTTAGAGTGTCTATTGCACCAGACACAAAGAAGCAGAGAACTGCTGGGGTCATGACGAGATGACTCAGACCCAACTTGAATGGATTTCCACCAGTGAGCAAAGTCACAACTTGTAAATCAAAGAGAATATTTGCAGTTAGCTGAAAAACATAAATGTGTTAAAAATCCATGGATTGAAAATAATAATATAAGAAAATTGGTAACTTTTAGAGAATTCTAGGGGGTACAACTCAACATTCTGAAAATGGATAAATAAAGTGAAAGAATCAATCACTTTTTCCTGTCTTTTTTTGGCAAAGTGTACCTCAGGCTATACCAAATAATTGATGAAAGGAATGTTATCTTTTTAGAAGAATTCCAGTTAATAACTAATGAAGAAATGGTAAACTTAGGATATCACAGCTTATTAACCCTTAAATAAAATAATGGATCTGGTCAGTTGTCATTAATCACTGTCAAACCCATTAGCAGGAAAACTGATGAGAAACTCACACGTGATAAATAAATCTGGATCTTCAACAAAGGGAAAAAAGAAGGGGGACTTAACATATTAAAAGAGACACAAGACCAAACAAATACAATACGTAGACTCTATTTTGATCCTGATTTGAACAAACCAATCATAAAATAACATTTATGATATAATCAGAGA
>NW_007843520.1:0-699 GCF_000696425.1 Galeopterus variegatus
GTCACTTTATGATAATTGTGAAATACAGGAGAAATAGGTCCCCATCATTCTACAGGAAATTAACTTCATATCCTTTCTTATTCAATTTTACTACATAACTTCATGTAGAGACAAGCTTTCTTTTACAGGTCTTAAGTGAAATCAGTATAAATGCAAGGCAGACATGCTTGTACTTCTGAATTTTTGTATGGAAATGTGTTTCGAAGATGATTTAGGCTAGTCTCTCCATTTCTAGAGATCAAGAGTTAAGTCTCAAAGCAATTACTTCTAGAAATAGAGCTAAAATCCTGCTCTTCTGACACTCAGCTCGATATTTATCCCACTGCTTTACACTGTGCTACTTGCTTCAAGCTCCCTTTGGTATACCACACTGCTGAAGCACCAAAAATGGGTAGTGCAGCATAGTACGTTAGGTATTGAGAGCATAGTGTCATCAGAGCAAGCTCACTTCTTGAGGAAGGACATCTCTTGGGCGATAAAATATGTGGCATTTTTCTATATGCCATTGTTTTGTTTTGTTTTTTAATCTTAGAAGCCAAACATTAAAAATCCTAGCCAACTACCTGACTATAAGATCCAATTCTACCTTTACTTGTCATTTTATTTTAGTCTTATCTCCCAAGTTTGGGGCAAAACTTATTTATTTTGAGAGACCAACTTCAAAGTTTTAACAAAATGACATTCATCATTTTGGTGTAA
>NW_007843521.1:0-699 GCF_000696425.1 Galeopterus variegatus
ATAGCATTCTCATTTTATTGTTTATGATGTTTGCCATTGATATTTGTTCATCTTTTTTTTTGTCCTTTTTGAGATCGGCCACACCGAGCTCAGCCAGTGAGCGCTGTGAGCGCACCGGTCATCCCTACATAGGATCCGAACCCGCAGCGGGAGCGCTGCTGCGCTCCCAGCGCCGCACTCTCCCAAGTGTGCCACAGGCTCAGCCTGATATTTGTTCATCTTTATCATATTTACATACTCTCCTTCCATTTAAATTTCTTCTTAAAGTTTTTTTATCTGATAGTGTGGTTTTATAAATTGATATAATGAATTACATGATAGATTTATTGATATTGGGCCATTTTCATATTCCTAGAATAAGCACTCCTTGGCCAAATATTATTATTCTTACAATACATTGTTACTTGCTCATTTTTTTCAACATTTTTGCAATAATATTTATTGATGTGATTGAACTATAGTTTTCTTCTGTTTCAAACTTTTTTAAAGCTTTCTCACATGAGTTATTCTCAATTTATTCATAGTTTTTTTTTTCTTATTTTAAATGTTCTTTGTATCTCTTGTGGCACCCTGTAGCTAGCATTTGCTTCCTAAATTTTTTTTTCAATTTGTTGAAAGAAATCTGGAGAAAATGGTGATTTAAAAATGGCAAGCCACTTTTTTCCTGAAAAGATTGAACCTCAAATTTACTTTTGGTAG
>NW_007843522.1:0-699 GCF_000696425.1 Galeopterus variegatus
AACCATATATGTCACTGTAGAGGAAAATAACTTGGAAAGAAGCAATGGTAAATAAAAAATATCTGGTTAAAAATACCCTATTGCTCCTTCTCTTGAAGCTATCATTCTATTCTCTGCTTCTATGAGTTTTACTATTTTAGATACCTAATATAAGTGGAAACATGCAGCATTTGTCCCTCTGTGACTGGCTTATTTCACTTAGAGTAATGCTTTCCAGGTTCATTCATGTTGTGGCAAATTGCAGGATTTCTTTCTTTTTAAGGTTGAATAATATTCCACTATATGTATACACCACATTGTTTTAAAAATCCATTAATCGGGCCGGCCTGGTGGCGCACTGCTACAGTGCGCCGCTTGGGAGTGCGGCGGTGCTCCCGCCGAGGGTTCGGATCCCACATACAGACCGGTTCCGCTCACTGGCTGAGTGAGGTGCGGACGTGACACCGAGGGTTGCGATCCCGTTGCCGGTCCCATCTGGTGCGGGCATGACACTGAGGGTTGCGATCTGTTGCCGGACACGAAAAAAGACAAAAAGGAAAAAAAAAAAATCCATTAATCAGTCGATGGACATTTGGGTTCTTCCCATATCTTGGCTATTGTGAATAATGCTAAAGTGAACACGAGATTGCAGATATTTCTTTGAGATACTAATTTTATTTCTTTTGGATATTATACCCTATAGTGGTATTGCTGGATAAT
>NW_007843523.1:0-699 GCF_000696425.1 Galeopterus variegatus
CAACAAAGCCTCACAATATCATTTTGGAGTACTTGATTAGTTGTGGATTAGATACTGGTTTGTGTAACTGGTTTATGAAACTACTAATCCCAGCAAGAACAAAGTGAACTGAATATGTTAGGTGTTTAATAAATGTAGCTTATGATTTGATTAAATAACTGCCCTAATCTCAGAACGCCTTATCTAGACACATAAAGTTCAACCTAGGCAGTTGTTATTTTCATTGTGGCTCTAAATTAAGCCTTGGCTACTTTAACTGGCTTGTTCCGCAGAATAGGGTCCCACCCTGAAGTCCAGCAGTCCTGTATAGTATAGGATTTCCTCTCTGCAAGGCCAAAAAGTCATTGCGTTTGCTATTGTGATGATTATTATATTAAGAACTCTCCACTCCATAAACAAGACAATTTACAGCATACTGACGTAAAATTAAAAACAAAAGTAACCCCTTATAAATAAGTTTCGGACAGTTCCTTATAGGGATTCCTGTTTATCTGTGAACATGAACTTGACTTTTATACACAGCTTTTACTCTTGTTATTCTCAATTTAGATATTTAATGTGGAAACCTCTCTGACTCTCATAAACTCTTGTCCTGAACTCAATATTCTCTTCCTTCCTACTTGTGTTGTAAACAATATAAGTATTTTTACCAACTCATCTACATTTCATACTTGAGCTGGCTAATATGGTAGTCACTAG
>NW_007843524.1:0-699 GCF_000696425.1 Galeopterus variegatus
TTTTTTTTTTAGTCAGAGAGATAGTTTTTAGTCACATAAATATTGCTAGTATTTCTTAGTCATATATTGGACATCCTTGATCAGATCTTTATTTTCCTATTTTTTCAATCTTTTTGTCCTTTTTTGTCTATTTTATTCTACTTTCTGGAATGTATACTTGGCTTTTTCTTTCAATTCTTCTATTATTGTTTAAGGGTTTATTTTTAGCTGTGAATTTCCAAGAACACTTGTCCTATCAGATGTTCCATTATTTTCAAGACACTATTGATGTATGAGTGCAATATCTTTTCTTATTTATCTGACAGTATTGATTTTTAATGTTTTGAAATTTTCTTCTATTCCTTTTCTTAAAGAAAAACATTTCTGTTTGTTAATTTGCTGCTGCCCTTCCTCTTCTTCCTCCTTCTCCTTCTTTCTCTCTTTTTGTCTCTTTCTTTCTGTCTGTCTCTGTCTCTTTGTCTCTGTATGTCTGTCTGTCTCTGTCCCCCTCATGTTTGAGGATTTTCTCTAATGCCCTATAAATTTTTGTGCTCTCTGTGTTTATACAGACACTGAAAAGCTAAGAGAAATCTGTTGATTTGATCACTTGTCTTCACTGTAGGGTGATTAGACAGTATGCAGGCTTTTTTTCCCCCTTCATATATTTGTATAAGCATAAGGGCCTCCTATAAATAGAATCTTCTGTATAAAATGGATGAC
>NW_007843525.1:0-699 GCF_000696425.1 Galeopterus variegatus
GTAAACTTCCCATGTATAGAGAGAGACATGGACCTTCAAATTCAGCAGGCTCAAGGAACCCAAAATAGATTCAATCAAAAACATCATCTCTGAGGCACTTTAGAGTCAAACTGGCAAAACTCAAAGACAAAGGGAGAATCCTAAAAACAGCAAGAGAAAAGCATCAAGTCACCTAACAGTCGGTTTTTAGAGAAGATAAACAATATGGACAAATCATTAGTTAGGCTAATATAAAAGAAGAGAGGGGACCCATGTAACAACAATTAGAAATGAAAAAGGAGACATTACAACTAATACCACAGAAATTAAAAGAATCATTAGAGACGCTTATGAACAGCTATACAGCAACAAATGTAAACACCTGGAGGAGATGGATAAATTTCTGGACAGATAAAAACTACCAACAGTGGGGCCGGCCCAGTGGCACACTGCTGCGGTGCGCCGCTTGGGAGCGCGGTGGCGCTCCCGCCGAGGGTTCAGATCCCACATGCAGACCGGTTCCCGCTCACTGGCTGAGCGAGGTATGGGAGCAACACTGAGGGTTGCGATCCTGTTGCCGGTCCCGGTCCGGTACGGGCGCGAAACTGAGGGTTGCAATCCATTGCCGGACACGAAGAAAGACAAAAAGGAAAAAAAAAAAAAACTACCAACAGCGAACCCAGAAGAAATAGAAAATCTGAAGTGGCCAAAAACATACAG
>NW_007843526.1:0-699 GCF_000696425.1 Galeopterus variegatus
TCCCAATAATGACTGATTTGTGTTTTTTCCTCATTTTTTGTCATTAAGATTTCAAGTATATGCTCATATTTAATGTCTTTCACGCCATAACATTTATTATTCTTATTAAGATTCAAACTGTCTCATCTTTGGCCAATGACACCCTCTGTAAGTTGACTCTCAAGTGCTTTTTGATATCATGCTTAATTTAAGATATGAGATGAGGTTCCACGGACGTTTCCTATCCTAGATTAAAAATCGTCTGTTTTTCTAAGATCCACTGGATCTTTAAATACTTTTATGTATCATTTCCATTCTTTTTAAAAATTGAAAATCTCCTCTCAATGACCCTCCAAGTTTTAAGACAGAGACATTTCCTTAGTCATTCTTTAGAATTTCTTTTGAAATTTTTCCATTGAAGTTTTTTTTTTTTTTTTTTTTTTCTTTTTGTCTTTTTTCATGTCCGGCAACGGGATCACAACCCTCGGTGTTGCTCCCACACCTCGCTCAGCCAGTGAGTGGGAACCGGTCTGTATGTGGGATCCGAACCCTGGGCGGGAGCGCTGCCGCACTCTGAAGCGGCGCACTGTAGCAGTGCGCCACCGGGCCGGCCCCTCCATTGAAGTTTTGTGGTACTTCTAATGTTGACATTCCTCTTCCTTTTTCTTTTCTTCTTCCACTCCTGTCACTGTTTTTGTTACTTTTTCTCTTTTGATTCAT
>NW_007843527.1:0-699 GCF_000696425.1 Galeopterus variegatus
ATTCAAACCAGCCCACTGAAATCTATAGTCTCAAAGGGCGTTGCCAGCGTGGTTCAGAAGTTCAAATAACATATTTGGCAGAGATATCTCAGACTAAAAACACTTTAACTCTTCCACTGTCCCCTATAAAAAAGTCTCCTGCCACATGCATGTTTCAGAAGGTGCTGTAGGACCAAATGCAAGAAAAGGGTCAATACCAGACCTGTCACTGAAAGAAGAAAAAGAAGGGGGAAAAAAAAATCAATCAATCCCAGAGAGGAAGCACATTAGAAATGAAAACTAGGCTGGCAAAGTACACACCTGTGTATTTACAGCTGGGATGAGGAGGGGGTTGTGGAGGGGGATGAGGGTTTTTTTTCAATACAACTAGAAAGAAAGGTAAGGAAAAAACAGAAACAAGCACCCCAGTCTTCAGAGCAGAGAATGGGACCATTCAGGGGAAGGCATCTAGCGCTATGTGGATTCTGAAGAGCAGCCCTAGGGTTCCAGATCAGCTGCTAAGGGCCAGGAACCCTAACAAGCTTGCAATATGATGTTTAGTGTACGTATAATATCTATACTCCATTAGAACTGTAAATATGATTGCTGTTGCTATTTTTTCTTTCAAAGTAGAATCACATGTTTGCATTAACCAACAGAATGAGAGAGACTTGCCACACACGGTATTGATTATTTTCTCTCCTATTTCCTCCCACGAGA
>NW_007843528.1:0-699 GCF_000696425.1 Galeopterus variegatus
CCAAGGCTCAGGCCCCACCCCAGCCAAAGGTCCTGATGTGGGGTCTCAGGTTCCCTCACGAGGAGGGTGCCTGGGCTGGGCAGGAGACAGGCTCCTCTCATTGGGTCCTTTGGGACTTGGCTGACTGGCAGACTGGCCTTGCTCTTCCTCGGGGTGCAGTGAGTGGTGACTGCAGGGCCCTGGAGACCACGTGCACCTCCACGGTTGAGGCTGGCTCAGGGTCAGTTCGGCTCTGGCCCAGCTGCTGACCAACAGGAGGAGAGACGAGGCCTGCCTTCTCCCAGCCTGCTGCTCCTGGGAGACGAGGCTCAGGAGGGCAGGCAGCTGGCCACGTGGGGATGGGGGGCTGACAGGGGGCCTCAGGTTCCCCAGACAACAAAGTGGTTGGATGAAGTGATCTCCAAGGCACTGGGATGCACTGCAGATGAGGGATTGAACAGCAAGATCCACAGCTTTGGGGATTAATCATTGCTCGATGTGCTGGAGCTGTGCTGGGCGTGCTTTGAGGTTATCTGGCTGAAGCCTTGATCTCCCAGAGGTGTCAAGTGTGCGTGTGTGAGTCCAGCCTCACCTGGCCAGAAGGAGGGAGGCTGCACTCGCTCACAGGCTGTGACTCCCCCTACCCTGAGGTGGGTGCCTTCGCATGGGGGCTGGGCCCCAGCACTGACAGCAGGGCCAGTGTCGCAGGTGGCAACTGTG
>NW_007843529.1:0-699 GCF_000696425.1 Galeopterus variegatus
CTCATAATAAGCACTTAGTATATTTTAGCTACTATACAATCAGCAACTTGGACTCCCTTCCATCAGAGGAACTGCCTTGTCTACGTGGAAATGGTTGATTGGGTGAGTACCCCAGGAGGAGCCTTGGGTCTCTCATAGTCACAGAGGCAAAGTGGGGGTACCCAAAAGGAGTGTGGCTTGCACATAAGGAGCTCTGATTTCCTTCCAAGCTGCCACTTGCTTATGCTGCACTTGATTTCCTGACTGGGAGGGATTTTTCTTCCGTTTGACAGTACTGTGGTGAGCTCTCCCACTGGTTTACTCTGAAAATGGCGAAAGGTCTGCAGCACAATTTCCTCGTCCTAGGCTGAAAAGACTTGGCATTATCAACTCCAAGGGGTGAACTGGGTCAGTCACAGGAGGGCACAAATGGGCGTCACACTTTGCCAACAACTACAAACTAGCATCATAAGGTAGACACTGATGTCAGTGATAGGTGTTCCCAGAACTGCAGAGGTAAAGGCTAGTTAGAACCCAGATGGGCTATCCAAGCATCAGAGATGAGGGTAGAGATTAGACCACTAGCTGGCCCAAAACAAATACTGCCAAAATGTTTGCTTTCAGCTGTTGTAGCCCAGGGTATCCTGCCAAGGAGACCTTTACATTCTGGCATTTCCAGCTTCTCTCCCTTTATTGACTATCCACTCAGGTCATCCTGGT
>NW_007843530.1:0-699 GCF_000696425.1 Galeopterus variegatus
CAATCATCAACAGCCCTCCCAGGCAGACACCTCTGGACCTCTGAATAGCTTGTCCAACAGACGTGACACTTATCTTCTTGTTCAGTCCTGGATGTGGACCCCTTTCTGCAAGGAAGCATCTTCCACGTGCTGAAGAGTCATCATTAAATCATGCACCAGGCGAGAAGACGACGCTCCCTCCACTCTTCCCCGCCACCCTAACCTTCCCTCCTTTCATCGCCTCTGTGGCTCCCACTGAGGCCTCTCTGAAGCCTTCCTGGCTTAACTGCACAACTCAAGACTAGAAGAGCCTGAGCCCCGCTGAGCACAGAGAGAGCCTCATACTTGCAAAGAGAAATGAGAGGTCAAGTCCCATTCAGCAGGAATTTGAGCACGGGTCACGTACGGCCCCATGTGTTAACATGTGGTGACGAAGATGACCACATTGCCTGGGCAGTGGTAACTAATCCCCCTCCAGCAGAGACAACAGCTGTGGTTTGGTATTCCAGAGACGGACTGAAAATAAAACATTTTCAGCCTCATGTGAGCGGTTGTTACAATTTTAAACATGATGTGTAAGGAAAATCCTTATTTACCGCATTTACCATTCTTTTCTTATCGAAACTATCTTGGATCTGTCTGCAATCTTTGCTCCCAATTCCCCTAAAAGTGAAAATGGCTAAATGTGAATGGCATATTTCTAGACTCATAAAAGGGCAG
>NW_007843531.1:0-699 GCF_000696425.1 Galeopterus variegatus
ATGGCATTGGGTCATGGGACACTGGCTTTCTTTAAAAATGCTTGGTTAGCCCAGTGAAATTGCTCATTTTGAGAAAATACCACGAGTTCCATCTATCTTAGATTTTGCCTTCTTAAAAAATTAATAGACATTAACTTTTTGAGCAGTTTTAAGTTTACAGAGAAGTTCAGTGGACATTACAGAGTTATCACATACCTCCTCTTCCACCTGACCCCAATTTCCCCCTTTATTAACATCTTGCATTTGTGTTCACTACAGTTGACGTTTTGGATTTTTCTTACAATTGGGTTTTGACTCAGCCTGCATGTGAGCAGAGCTGCTGTGTGTGAGTGGTTATCTTCGAAATCGTGCCTGTGTGGAAATTCAAGTCTGGCTTGATGCAGAGCTGTATCGACTTTTCTGTGTCCACCTCTAGACCCGATCACCCTGTTCATACTGCCCACCTGTCCTTCTTGCCTCCTGGAGTCTCCCTTATTTTCACTGCCTCTTGCCCCACATGGCTCAGGGCCTGTCCACTTTCTTATGTCTCTCCACCGACCCTCCAGCACCTCTGCTAATCAATCCTTCATCCTAACTGAACCTCCACACATGCTTCCCTGAACTTTCTGAGCCCAGAGGTCCTCAGTGCACTGACCAGCTTTGGTGTTCCTAGTTGACAATGGAGTTTTTAAAGAAAATTTCAGTAGAGTCCATGGAAAG
>NW_007843532.1:0-699 GCF_000696425.1 Galeopterus variegatus
CTCCACCTGCCCACCTCTGCCAGACTCCAGTCAATGGGTCCTTGGTTCTGGATTTATGAGCCTTCTTGGTGTCTCTCTTTCTTTCCATCTGAGAGGTCTTGACTCTTCCCTCTCTCGGCTAATTAAAAACCCTAGCCTGGGCCGCCAGTCTTGGAGCACGGGCTGCTGGGCAGAGGAACTGACTTTGGGCTGATAAATCACGCCCTGGGGCCGGGGGAGGCTGCAGAGAGGTTGGGCTCATTCTGTGCTTCTTTGAGAGATTTGCAGATTGCTACAAATGGACCATGTCTGCCCCTGCTTACCCAGAAAGGGGGCTTCATCAGGAATAGGAAGGTAGGAATCACCCGCGGCTGCTGGGGTAGGAGTGCAGTAGGTCGTCTTCTGAAAACATTGGTTGGTTTGTGTCATTCCCTTAGATACCTTAGATGGCTCTCTCTTGACCTTCACAATAAATTCTCAACTTCTGAGCCTGACATCGGGTGAGGTGTGGCATAGCATTTAAAAGTGTTACTTTCGAAAACATACAGACGTGGTGTAGATCCTGGCTTCACTGCTCACTTACCTTGAATGGATTATACAACCCCTCTGTTTTGTGGTCTTCACTTATGAAATAGAAATAAAAACTACACAGATGCATAAGTACATATGTATGTGTGCGTGTTTAGGATTCAACGTGGCAGTGCACGCATAGCCCTTAGC
>NW_007843533.1:0-699 GCF_000696425.1 Galeopterus variegatus
GTCCCTCAGAAGCTGACACAGGCTGATATGAGGTGACTGTTGTAACAACATATTTTACACTTTTGGCAACAAAATACAAAACAGATGGAAGGTGGTAAGGGAGAGTAGACCACGGAGGTGTATTGAGTTAGGTCCTGACTGCCCTTAGTCAGCCTCAGGTTTGTTTTGTGTCAACCTGCCTTCGAACCATTGCCACTTTTTTCTCTCTAGGTGCAAATAAATGACTTGGCCTCTTTACTCAGGGAATGGGGTCCACTTCAGTCATTACCAGCTTCACACAAACTCAACCCCTTATTTTTCTTCTCTCAGGCATGTTTTATTTTAAGCCTTAGCTTTCATTGTAGTATAAAAAAATGACTTCTTCCTCAAGAAATTCCAAGCATGAGTGTGTAAATGGGAACAGGAGGGGCCCTTCTTTAAAGAAACAAAAATCATGTCATATTGGAGCTGATCTGGTTTGGCTCAAGTAAAACCTGGGAGCATTGATCTCTGAGGAAATATAGGATAGGCTATATTTGGAGTCTGGGCTATACCACTCACTAACATTGTGAATTTGGGTAATGCTCATAACTTTTCAAAGCCTCTTTCTTCATCTATATAGGGATCAGCAAACCATTTCTTTAAAGGGACAGATATATATATATATATATATATATTAGGCTTTGTGGGCTGTACAGTCTCTGTTGCAACTCTTTAGCT
>NW_007843534.1:0-699 GCF_000696425.1 Galeopterus variegatus
GGCCTGGACAATCTAAATGGCCTGGATGATTGATTTAGAGATAAAATGCAAGTAGAATCTCTTGATTCTAAGGCCATTCAGACTTCAACTAAAGCATGCATCCTTAGTGCAGATGATCTCACCCCCAAGAGGGTGGAAATTGGTTTTTGAGGATGAAAAAAAATCTTAGATGTTACAATGGTTTATGGGCCTCCAGAGTGCAATCCTACTGCTCAATCCTACCTGACACAATCTTATTGCTTAATTTCCAGGGCAGAGGACAGCTAGGGAAAAAATGTGTTAAAAGTCTCTTTAGGGGAATGATAAAGGAAAAAATTAGAGAAGCACTGATCTACAGTGACTGAAAGAGAGAGGTACTACCATTTCCTGAAGAACTGGAATCTGACACAAACCCCAGTTAGAACTACTGCAAGCCTTTAATAATTTAATAATTTAATCATTGTTCTCAGAGCAATAGGATGTCTGAGAAGAGCCCAAGAGAGGAAGCCAACCAGGGGGTGAACAGAAGAGGCTGGGTCCTGAGGACATCCTTCTCACCTTGAATCCAGCTATTTCTGAAGTGAGACTAAGGCTGGACATTTTAATTATGTAGGCTAACACATTACCATTTTTGCTTAAGCCATTTTGGGTTTGGTTTTAAAAAAAAATTAAATCACTTTTCTATAGTAACAGCTCTTGAGGATATTCTGACTCTTCCCC
>NW_007843535.1:0-699 GCF_000696425.1 Galeopterus variegatus
CGGTGCTACCAGCCCACACTCTTTCGAGTGAGCCACGAGGCCGGCCCTGTTTCTGCTTTTTCTGTTGTGGTAAAATACAAATCAACATAAAATTTACTATCTAAACCACTTTTTAAGTATAGAGTTCAGTAGTGTTGCCTATATTCATACTGTTGTGCAGTAGATCTCCAGAACTCTTTTCATCTGGCCAAAGTGAAACTCTATACACTTTAAATGCCCCTTTTACCTCTACCCCGAACCCCTGGAAACTACCATCCTACTTTCTGGCTCTATGATTTTGACTACTTCAGGTACTTCATATAAGTGGAATCACACAGTATTTGTCTTATTTTTTTTTTCTATTTTTTCCTTTTTGTCTTTTTTTTAACTGACCGGTAACAGGATCGCAACCCTCAGACTCGCACCCACACGCGCTCAGCCAGTGAGCGGGAACCGGTCTCCACATGGGATCCGAACCCTCGGCGGGAGCGCCGCCGCACTCCAAGCAGCGCACTGTCCAGTGCGCCACCGGGCCGGCCCCAGAATTTGTCTTTTTGTGACTGGCTTAATTCACTTAGCATAATATTCTTGAGGTTTATCCATGTTGTACCACACATTACAATTCCTTCCTTTTTAAGGCTGAATAATATTCCATTGTTTGTATGTACCACATTTTGTCTTTATCATTCATCTGTGAAGTGGGGTTGCTTCCACCTCTTG
>NW_007843536.1:0-699 GCF_000696425.1 Galeopterus variegatus
AGTTCAAAAGTCAGGAGTCCTAGGCTTTAGTTCTCCTGCCTAGATGGACTCAGTAGAAATCACAGAACTTTTCTACTTTTGATCAGCACTGGGTGGCAGAGAGCTTGATTTAGTTTTCTGTTGCTTAGAACAGAATCCCTGGAACTGGGTAATTTGTAAAGAAAATGAAGTGTGTTTCTTACAGTTTTGGAGGCTGAGAAGTCCAAGGTCCAGCGGGTGCATATGGTGAGAGTCCTCTTGGTGGGGACTCTACAGAGTCCTGCAGTGATGCAGGCAATCGCATGGCTGAGAAGACCGTATTCCCACATGCGTTCTTCCTCTCCTTATAAAGCTCCTTGGCAGCCCATTAATCCATGAATGGATTAATCCTTTCATGAGGGTAACTACCACAATCCAATCACCTCTTAAAGGCCCCACCTTTCAAATACCATATTGGGGATTGAGTTCCAACATAGACTTTGGAGGGGACAAACATTCAAACCACAGCAGAGCTGACCTTTGTCCTGAAGGTTGAGGTGCAGAATCTGTTGCTTGTTGAATACACAACCCTAAGCAGAGGTGGGTGTGGGTTATATAGTGTCTTCTTGATAGAGCCAAGGAGTTTAGACACTCAGGTCCCTAAGAGGGCATTTTGAGCTCTGATGTCCTCTGGCAACCATACTGGGAAGCCTCCAGGGACTTGGACCCTACTACTCAGTA
>NW_007843537.1:0-699 GCF_000696425.1 Galeopterus variegatus
GGGGGGTGGCAGAAAGAGAGAGAGAGAACAAACAATCATAAAAATACATTGAACTTTCAGAGCAAGAGAACAGAATTATGTTTTCTAGAGTTGGGAAAGGAGGAGGGGGGAGACCAAGAAATGGGTTAATGGACACAAAACAGCTAGTTAAGAAAAATAAGTTCTATTGATGTGCAGGTACCTATCTATTGATAAGGTACCTGAAATTAACAATAATTTCCTGCATGTTATCAGATGACTAGAAGAAAAGAGATTGAATGCCCTCAACACAAATAAAGAGTTATATTTTTAATGATAAATTTGCAAAGTATCCTGACTTGGTCATTGCACATTGCACACAGATATTGATACTCAACTTTGTACCCACAAATATGTGTAATCAGTTATGTTTCAAAAAAATAGCTAAGTCATAGTGCACTGCCTTTAAATATTTGGGAAACACACTGGTTATATGTAATTTGCTGCAGTTATATGGAATATGCTTCCCTTAGAAAGCAGAAATCACACCTGGACTAGCCCCAGGACTAGTCATGTGGTAGGATCGTTGAGGCCACCGTGGTGGTGAAATAAATCAATATATAAATCTCATTTCTCTTTTTACTGTGACAACTCTTTAGTCAAAAAAATTATATCAAGCATAACCTTAAAGCAAAGAAAATAATAATAAAGTAGCTGAATTAATCTATTTATTAGTTGGAT
>NW_007843538.1:0-699 GCF_000696425.1 Galeopterus variegatus
AAAAAAAAAAAAAAAAAAAAAAAAAACAGCTTATTGTTTTAAGCTTCTGAGTTAGAAGTAGTTCTTTATGTAGCAATAATTAACTGATTGTAAATATTTGCTATTTGAATGATTCCATGGTTTACTAAGGTAAGGCCCATTTTTCCTTTTCACCATTTCCTTTCAGTATGAATTCCATCATCAGTAAAACAGTCCATCTCTTATTTTATCCTTTGGTTGGTAAGAAAATCTGAAGGCAGTGGTGTGCTAGTAAATGTTCGAAAATAAAGCTTTTAGGCAAAAAAATTATAAATTTTACATATATAAAGGATGTATAGCACACAATTTATAAATAATAAAATACACAAAAATCTTGTAAATTACACATATTCAATTGATTTTCCCAGAATGTTTCAATTAATTTTTGAAGAACTCTTGCATGCATAGCCAACTTATGTTTGCAATGTAACTATGATTTGACTAATGAAGTTACATTTCAAATCTGCTACCTCTTTTCCTAATAAGTTTATTGACATTAAATCAAATATATGATTTATTGTTGAACTATTTCTAACTCTTGTACAAAGTTATATTCATTGAAACCTCTTTTGGCTTCAATATTAGACACAACATACTAAGTTTAATTTGAATTATTAACATATTCTCCAGAACAATAAATCAAGCCCTCATTTGTAATTTTGGCTACTTTATGTGGTAAAA
>NW_007843539.1:0-699 GCF_000696425.1 Galeopterus variegatus
TACTGCATAAATTCTGTATTTGCTCAATAATGAAGCTAAATGGAACATACAGATTAATGAAGACATTGGTGTTATTAAAATCAAATCCTGTGGTTCATATGTTTTCCTCAATAATGAACATTGTGGCTATTGGAGAGGAAGAACAGGATTTTTTCTATTAATTTGGCACACATCCCAGATCTCATTCAACCAGAACCTATCCCTTGCAAAATGCAGCCCATGGCCTTTATGTGCCTTAGTCTTTCTATTTCATATGTGTTAATTTGAGGGAAAAGATATTTTCCTTTATAAAAAAGATTTTTAAAAGTGAAAGCAGAGAGTAAGTAATAATTAAATAATATTAAAACTAGGAAGCTTCTTTTAACACACAAGGTGTTCAGGAAATATACAAAATTACATACATATAACGGGGTGTTCACATTACATCTGCCTGCACTATGTAAATTGATGCAGCTGTCTTGGGGCTTTTAGAGTCTGGTCACACCAGCGCATCTCAAATACTATTTTGTAGAAAATATTCATGGTGGAGAGGGCCACTATGCTAAAACTTAGATGAACTGTTATAAATGTTGGGCAATTGGAAATTATTTACGATTTATTGTGTCTCAATAATCTGGATATTTATGACATATGATTGAAAAAAAGACTTGCTTTTCATACCTCTTTGAGCACAACCTCATATATAACACAAATGTGTGT
>NW_007843540.1:0-699 GCF_000696425.1 Galeopterus variegatus
AATGTTTGCCAGGTCTAAGGAGGAATGCTCACATGCCCGTAAAGAACATCCCATCATGAAGCTGAGAGACTCTCGCTGCTTTTATTGCTAGTACCTCCTGTAGGGTCTCGAGACCTTCATGGGACAGCAGTGGAGATGCCAGCTCATCCTAACTGACAACTGTTTTTTGAGATGTCCTAGACAGTTATGTCTCCCACAGAAAGACACACCCTTCCAAATTTCTCTAAATTTTGAATATTCTGAGAATGCAGTCCAGAGGAATGCACCCAGGCCAGAGCAGATTCAAAAAGCAGTGCGAATTATATAGTGAGTGGGGTTGTTGGGAACAGAAACAGCCAGGGACAGAAAGCATCTCTGAAGCTGCCTCTTCTGAAGGTTGTAATGTTCATGTATTGCATTAGAAAGGGAATAACAACAAACTGAACCAACATATTGAAGAGAATCAGCATTTTCAGATGACCAGACCCAAGAGTAGGTGAAGAACAGTCTCAATTAAGCACAGTCAGAAGAAACAAAGTAAGTCTGGACACGAGTCTGTGGAGAAGGGGACGTGGACATCCATTCATCCTCCGACTTTAGATCGGAGAGGGGGTTTCTAACAGTAAAAACAACAACAATCGCAACAACAACATCCAGCCTGGCCTACTGATGTAATCACCACGACCCTGGGCAGAACCAACACGGCCAGTAACAAGTATG
>NW_007843541.1:0-699 GCF_000696425.1 Galeopterus variegatus
TCTAATTTAATTCTTATGATACTGCCCTGTGGCTTTACCTCCCCATGCTTATTAGACACACATATAATTATTCATGTTGTATCATTTACTGTTACATAACAACATTACTACAAACTAAGCTTAAAATAGCACGCATTGGAGATTTCTATTTTCAGGCAGATCGAGTAGATGTACTTTTTCCTATTCTTCTTGCTAAATAAAAGTGAAATTCCTATAATATATAAAGCAAACATAAGAAGACTCTGAAAGGTGGAGAGAAGTAAGCAAAACTTTGTGGTAATGGTGGGGGGAGAGAGACATAGATCAATAGAAAAGAATAGAGATCCCAGAAAAATACTGACATAAATGTGCCCAACTCTTTTTTGACAAAGGTACAAAAACAATACAATGGAGGAAAAATAGCCTTTTAACAGAGGAATTGGATATCCATGGGCAAAACATGAATCTCTGCTTTAATATCACACTATATACAAGATTAATTCAAAATGGATCATGTACTTAAATATAAAACATAGAACTATAAAACTCTGAGGAAAAAAACATGAGAAAATCTTTGTGATACAGGGTTAGGCAAATAGTTCTTATACTTAACACCAAAAGCACAATCCACAAAATGAAAATTTGACTGGTTGGACTTCATCAAAATTAAAAACTATTGTTCTGGGAAAGATCCTTTTAAGAGGAATAAAATCCAAGCTA
>NW_007843542.1:0-699 GCF_000696425.1 Galeopterus variegatus
TTATATTTCCACTGTTTAGCCAAAATTTTATTTAATTGTTTATCATGAAAATAAAAGTTGAGTGAAGAAATAGAAACGTTGTGAAACATATTTTATTATTGAAGAGTAAAATATCATTCAAAAACATCAGAGTCCTCATGAAGCCAGCATAAGATTGAGGGTCACAAAATCTGGGGTCATGTCTCAGTAACATGGTGGCCAACTCAATACCTCTGAGTCTTAATTTTATCAACTGTAAAGTGCAGGTAGACCTCCCATACTTCCCAACATTCCCTGGAAAGAAATATTACAATTAATTATCGGCCCTTTATGAACTCTGCAACATTTACTTTCAATATAAAATGGTGTGGTGCTTTAAAGGGGTTGACAAGTCCTATGGTCATTGTAGTGTTACTTCTCTGGACTCTTGAAAATGTCATGCTTTTTGTTAAAACATGTTTTTAGAAGAGATTCCTAATATAGTAAGTATCGTGAACTAAAAGTTTGCATTTCCCCAAAATTTATATGTTGAAGGCTGACCTCCTATGTGATGATATTTGGAAATGGGGCCTTTGGTAGGTACTTAAAATAGGATGAGGTCACGAAGGTGGGACACTCATAATGGGATTAGTGACCTTATAAGAATTAACACCAAAGAGCTTGTCTCTCATTCTCTCAGCCATGCAAGAACACAGTGAAAGGTCACCACCTGCAAATCAT
>NW_007843543.1:0-699 GCF_000696425.1 Galeopterus variegatus
AGACCGACCTCCCTGACAGATCTACAGATTCTCACTGATAAATCAGAACAGGTCAGTACAACTGCTAGCTTGGAATCCGGGATTATGTTCCCACTTCATTTAAGGGTCAAGTGAGTGAGTCAAAAATCCCCCACAGGTAATTCTGATTTATCTGTAAGTTATGGAGATTGGAGAACACTTAGAGTCACTCTCTAGAGGCTTCAGTATTGGGACTCCTTTCAGAAATAAATAAACCAGGTGGCGGTAATGTTCTATGATAAGTTGAACATGGCTTGCTGAAAACAATAAAATCCTTATTAACCAATGGTGTAAAATACTTATTGAGCACATTCCATAGTTAGAGATACCCCACCCCCTCCATTAGCAAGTATAGCTCTTTTTCCATAAGAAGTTTAAAATCTACCAGGGAGAAATGCCATTTCAATACTGGTAGCACGGGGTATCAATAACTTTCTCAGTTTCAGATGGGGCCATGTGACGTGAGCTGAGATCATTAAGGAATGTGGAATAGGTAGCATTTGAGTAGAATCTTAAAGTACAAGCTGCTTTTGACAGGTGTGAATTGAGAAATAATATAATCATGTGAACAGGCCACGGATAAAGCTGTTCAAATACATGCCTGCCCTGGAGGTTAAGAATTATCAATTCACATACTATAGAGAAGAGCCTCCCAGCTAGCATGCCACAAATGGGTTATGC
>NW_007843544.1:0-699 GCF_000696425.1 Galeopterus variegatus
TGTGTACTGATATTCGATTTTGTACCCCACAAATATAAATAATCAATTATCTTTCAATAAAGTAACTGTCAACAAACAAACAAACAAACAAACAAAAACCTCGAGGACCCAGAATTATTAAAGGATGCATAAGAAATGGCCAGAGATACAGAGTACAAGATTTATGACCTAGATCAATTTTTTTCTTTTTCCAGTGAGTCTCCTGAAGTGGTGACAGCCATGAACACATAATAAACCCTAACTTGATGCAAATTCCTTTTACCAAACCAGGAGAAACAGATCTTCGGCCACTGTCACTGCCTCCTGTAGCAGACGCTTTCTAGACAAAAGCCTGACTTTCAGCCATAATCCTCAATGAGCTTGGCTTCTTTGATACATTCTTACCCCCATAATTTTTTACATGATGTCAGCCCAACATGTGCAAAAATACAGAATGTTATCAAATGCAAGGAAGAAACCATTTAGTAAGTCTTGGCCTGGAAGTAGAAACACTGGGGTATACTTTTCTCTTCCACGTTAGTGGGACCCGAGTGTTGCAATCATGATGACGATGCAGCAATGCAAACACAAAGAAGCAGGATGAGGTAGGAATCAGAACACATCTTAATTGCCATGTTCTCTACCTTTAATATCTAATGCACTCTTTTTAAAAAATTAAAAATAAATTTTGTGTGAAATGTCTTAACAAGTACAATGTTA
>NW_007843545.1:0-699 GCF_000696425.1 Galeopterus variegatus
AAACAACTTTGGATCTTATTCTATTACCATGCAAAAGTAAATCCCATAAATTAAAGTAAAATTTCAAATATCCTGTAAATATCGTAGGTGACTATAATATCATCTAGAATTGAAAAATAATTTTTTAAATCAAAATAAGAACTAAGAAGATTTATAAGAAAAACATAGATATATGTGCTTTATAAAAATTTATAGAATTTTTAATAGCCACTATAACTATGGTTAAAAAGAGTCAATAAAAGACAACGGATTTTATAAAAATGCATCATAGAAGACTAATAGAAATAATGTGCAAAGATCTTTTACAAATTTGCAAAAGAATTCAAATAACAAAATGGAAAAAAAAATGGGCAATAGGTATAAAGAGGCCAAAAATAATAAGAGAGCATATCCAGATGGCCAATATACATATGAGAAAATGATCAAAGTCACTAGTATCCAACGAAATGTAAATCAAATTAACAATAACATGTCCATTTACATTTAAAAGATTGGTAAAAATGTTAAAGTTCTACAATACATAGTATTACCAGGACTGCAGCAAAACCACACCGCCTCCCTCCGACATTGTGACAGAAATTGAAAACAGTCTAGCAATATTCATGAACATAAAAAAGTAAATATTTCCTTTAACCCTATAATACAGCTCCTTGGAATCAATTTCACAAAATGAAAACACAAATACACCAGAGTATACCT
>NW_007843546.1:0-699 GCF_000696425.1 Galeopterus variegatus
AAATTTGAGCTTGTTCAACTAATACACATTTATGAAACTTATACTGTATTTTCCAATAAGAAAATATGTTTAAGTAAACATATTTTATTTGACAAGAAGGCATAAATATGACTCTGATTAATTTTTTAATAGCTTCATATGAGCTTTGGCCCATAATGTGCTCCCTACTATATGTGGCTTATTTATCCAAAACATTGTAGCCTATCAAACAGCAGAATTTTGTGATATGGAACAAAGTGCAATGCACAAAGGCATTTTCTATTCTATTCTATTCTTATTATTGAAAAAATGTTGGCTGGGATTCCAAACTGATGCCCTAACAATACTTACCTGATTAATAAATACCTGTTCACAAGATCTAGCCCTGCTATGTGTCTGATGCTATTTTCTAACATCGTCTCCCTCTATTTTAGGTACAATGGTCTATTTTCCTGTTCTCTGAACACTCCAAGCATTCTCCCTTTTCAAGGCATTTGTTCTGACTTTGTTCATTTTGCCTGGAACACTGTTACTTCAAATCAGTTTATACTTTATTTTCTCACTCTATCCAGGTTTCAGTTCAAATACTCCTTTATGAGTGTTCCTTGACAGAGTAGTCTAAATTAGCATTTGTCCCTTGTCACTTGCTTTTCTACATTATTATTATTATTTTGTTGCTTAGCCATCGTAAATGTTTTTTCTCCCCAGCTAGAAAATTGA
>NW_007843547.1:0-698 GCF_000696425.1 Galeopterus variegatus
TAAGCCAGGCACAGAAAGAGAAATACCACATGTTCTCACTCATAAGTGGGAGCTGAAAAAACAAAACAAAACCAATAAATAAAAAAAGAAAGAAAGAAAGACACAACAATCACAATAATACATTGAACTTTCAAAAGGAGAGAACAGAACTGAGGCCACCAGAGGCAGGGAATGGGGAGGGGGAGGGAGGGTTAGTGAGGGATTTGTAAAGGGCCACGAAAAACAATTACATCATATAGTATTGAATGTACTAATTATCCTGATTCGAGCATCACATATTGCACACAGGCACTGATATTCAACTCTGTACCCCATGGACATGTACAATCAATTATGTTTCAAAAAAAAAAAAAGAAAAAAGCCTGTGTATTTATGACATCACTGTACAGTTCAAATAGGATTTGGGACATAAAAGTGCTTCAACCCTAAAAAGCATTAAATACAAATACATCACTGTATCTAAGTTAAATCATGTTTTAATTACTTTTGTATTGTCCTGTTTAATAATGCACACTTTTAAAAGCTTTATTCTGCACAGTTACTATTTCTTATGTACTACTAGTTATAGTTTGTGATCATTTTTCTAAAATAATGACCATCAGACCCTTGTTCTAGGGGGGGAAAAACCCTTATAATGACTACAATAAAAAAATAAAACATTTCCTTAGGACAGAATTTTGTATAAGAATAAACTCTTT
>NW_007843548.1:0-698 GCF_000696425.1 Galeopterus variegatus
AAAAAAAAAGAGTTGAGCAAATTATAATTAATTGGTTTCAGAAGCTCATTCCCAAATTATACTTCAATCCTATTAACACGTTTATTTTTTGATCATTTTTCTTGCTGACTTAAACCAATGAATGGAGTTCTTTCTACCCAATAATTGTCTCTATAGTATAGTAACTGTTGCATTTTCCACAGTATTGTACAGCTTTTTGAAATATCTGCAAAGCAATTTCTACATCTTACAATGACATAATTACAGGTTTAATTTCTATTTTAGCATATGATGCAATTTAGTGTCATATTTGTATAATCTGTCAATTTACTATTGTATGAACTACATATAATACGAGATTTCCTAATGACTCCAAATGGCTTAATGGAGTCTGCCAGAGTGTCTGTGCACAGTTTTGGACCTATTAAAGTTAATAAATGTAGTAAAGATCCTAGAACACAGGAGAAATTATTTCAACCTAGAAAAATCACAACAGTTGTTATGTCATCCACCTCTACAGGGAAGAGTCTCTACTTTCGCACAGCACCACCTCATGTCAGTTTCACTGCCATTACCCGCAAAATACCCGCAAGCCAGCTGACCATGGACAGGGCTATTTTGGATTGCCACTTTACCATTGAAGAAGGTCTGCCAACATAAACTATCATTCCTGGCAATAATTCAGCAACAGTATTGGCACCTCTACCTTTGTTCAAGTC
>NW_007843549.1:0-698 GCF_000696425.1 Galeopterus variegatus
ATGCTTTAACAAGCTTTCCTAGTTCCAGTCCTTAATCATGCCACACCATGTTTGAACACAGATTGATTCTCCTGAGTTCCCTAAAATAGCCCTCCACTGCCAACAGACTCCTTGGCATGCCATCCCGGGCAGTCACAATCCAACTCCATTGTATCTTTCCAGCTGCTGTCATCACTTTATTCCTCCTCTGCATTCCAGTCACGGTATTATTTGTTGGCTTCCCAAAAGCCATTTATTTTCAATGTGTCTGCCTTTGCTTATTCTCTCCCATCAACCTGGAACTTACTTCTTCCTTTGCCCCTTCCCCACCCACCAAACTCCCTCTTATTCTTTGGGGTTTAATCCAAAAGTTTTCTTTTTTGTAAAGCCTTTCCCTTCTACTTGGTTTCAATTAATTACTAAGTTCTCATTGTTTTTCCAGCTCTTGGCTCTTTTCTCTATTAAAACATGTTAATTCTGCTTTGTGATATGGGTTTTTCTTAAAAAAATGCATTTAGTTTATAAATATTTATCACATTTAATTCTCACTAAAACTCTGCAGTGTTGCTTTACCAATAAAGAAAGCCAAGTTAAGAGATGTTAAGAAACTAACTAAGGTCACTGTATTAATCAGGGTTCTGCAGAAAAGCAGAACCAATAGGAGATATATATACATATATATGTGTCCCCTGTGTGTGTGTGTGTGTGTGTGTGTGTGT
>NW_007843550.1:0-698 GCF_000696425.1 Galeopterus variegatus
TAGGTTTGTAATTCCCACCAGATGAGTGAGTCAGCAGAGGGAGGAACATGCAGTTTTTTTTTAGCAGAAATCTTTGAGCCAGTGCCCACTACCATAAAAAAAAAAAAATAATAAAATAAGAAAGACTCCTGTCTGCAGCATGACCACGTAGTAAATGCAGAGCCCGAACCCAGGCTCAGCAGCGGTCCCGAGTCCTGCTTCCCTCTTGTTCCAGTAGGTGGACGTTTGCCTGCTTCCTTTCTGGAGAGCGACCAGGCAGTATTTTGCAGACACACACACTCATACACATGTATGCACACAGGTGCGCACAAATACCTGTGATGGGTACATAACGAGCAAAAGGTTTGCATCCTCCTCAGGCAGGAGCAGCTGTCCCCACGAACAGAGGCAGCACAGCTCACCTGCTGCTCCAAGCAGGGAAAAACTGGGGCTCAAATGCTGGTTGCAGCCCAGGAATGGAGCTCTTCTGTAGCTGCCGTAGCTCATTTATACTACCGCGTGAATGACAGGCATTTGTTTTTATAAAAACAAGTTTGGGTAGGCAGGGGAGCTGAGAGTGCAAACAACCACAGATGGCTGGGATGGGGGGAGGGTTAAGAATGTAGGGGACAGAAAATTATATATGTGTGTGTGCACATATGTACATATGTATATATGCTTATAATACTGATAAGAAGCCCAGGATTGGAAAATGTGTG
>NW_007843551.1:0-698 GCF_000696425.1 Galeopterus variegatus
AAAATTTAAAAAGAAATATGCATATTTACAATCATTATCCAAACTTTCTAACCACTGAATACACCCCTCCTTGCTTTATTTCCATATGACTCTATATATCTGAGATGTCATAACCAACTAATCAGAACTTCCATCTGTCTTAAAAACACAAAGAACATCCAAATGCATTATTTGAACAGTGAAATGAAAAAATTCCAGCCTAAAGCAAAGTAACTAAAATGTACTTATCCTTTACAGTTCCATCATGAGTAAACATATGCTTTCTGTTAGACTTTTGAAATATTAAAAATAATCTGACTAGGATCCTCCCTGATCCATTATGATCTTAAAAGAATTTGAAGGGTTCAGGATCTGTAGGTTAGGAAGAGAATCTATACCTGCATTGAATAATATAAAGGTGAAGTTTTTCAGTCAAATCTCTCATACATATATCTTACATATCCACACACGTATACATATATATGTATATATATACACATATATACATGATAGTACTTCACAAAGATCAAGAAAAAATAGAAAGATAATACAAATCTTTCCATGAACTTTTTGAAATACTCTCATATATATATATATATTGCTTGGATGACCAAAGTGTAAGATTTCCTATGACCTTTTTGTTTTCATTCTGTGTAAGCTCCTTTAGATTATTGAAACCTCACAGCAAAGAAAAATTAGATTTACTCTAATTTCAGAAA
>NW_007843552.1:0-698 GCF_000696425.1 Galeopterus variegatus
TAGGAGGGTACTCGAAGTCAAACCGGCATTCACAAAAAGATTTGCCTTTGACATTTTCCCTGGATTTTTCACTCCACTCCAAATCCTCTTTTACAGTTCAAATGGGTCCCTGGAGTCTTTCGCCTTCCCAGTCTCCTCTTCGTAGATTTGTTCAGTCTGTCTTCCTGTTATAACCTACAGAATTTAAATGGGAATTTTACTTATGAGGCATCGAGTATATAACCTGCCTCTTGCGAGGTACCCGCAGCCCAGCACTGACCGAGATGAAATTTGTCCCTGCCCTTGAATTGCTTATAATCCAGCTTTAATCGAATATCAGGAGATGATGCTTGTAAGCTCTGGGGCCCCATCTCCAATGATTCTGATTGAGCAGTACTAGTTAGGCTCAGGAATCTGCATTTTAACAGGCATCCCAGGTGACTTTTATCCAAGTTGTCCAAAGGCCATGCTTGAAGAAGCACAGGTTCTGCCACCTACAGACAGCTTGGGACGTCAGTCTTGAAAGCCATGGCCTTTATCTTAAACTGCTAGGACTGACAAAAAAAAAAAAAAAATACCTTCAACAACAGAAATTTATTATTTCACAGTTCTGGCGACTAGAAGTCCAAGATCAAGGTGCCAGCATGGTCAGTTTCTGGTGAGATCTCTCTTACTGGCTGGCAGATGGCTGCCCTCTCACATGCAGAGAGAGAGAGAGA
>NW_007843553.1:0-698 GCF_000696425.1 Galeopterus variegatus
TAAATGAAAAAAATTGTGTAGATAAAATTATTTTTCAACTTTATTTTTCACAGATCTCAACATAACTTGAATGTTGATAATTATTTAACTTATAAGTACATGATAGGTGAATAAATGAGTGAGATGCTGTAAGGGGTTTTGCGTGACCCCAAGGAGTGTTTACAATGTCCACAGATTGTATTCCAAGCCCTGTCTGCTTGAACATCCTTTCAGTAACTACCATGAAAACTCCACTTTGGCTACAGGTAAAGAACATTCAGCATGGGTTTCTTTGGAACTTAAGTAGCTCTAGTGCTGACAGAGGGAAGGTTTGGCTTCTCATATATCACGAACAGCAAAACCTCATTCTTTAGCTCTTGCTATATATATTGAAATTCATCAAAGGATAGGAAAGAGTGGACAGATTTTCATGGAGCCAGGTTCTACATCAGCAACAGCCACAAGCAGCCTGAGGGTATATATCCTTAACTTTGTCCAGAAGAGAAATTTTATTCTTATAGAAATAAACATTGATATTATCCCTAGGCCTCAGAGCTTGAATTCAACTTAGAAAGCGATGGAGCCTTTTATTTTCCTTCCTTTTTAGCTGTTTTCAACTTTCGTTGTTTGAAAAGTTTTAAATAAACTGCTGTTTAAATTTTACAACAAATTTTTCTCTGATAGTGTAACTTCAGGTCTAGATTTTTAGATTAAGTGAT
>NW_007843554.1:0-698 GCF_000696425.1 Galeopterus variegatus
TCTCCAGAATGACTTTAATGCTCATGATTACATTCTTGTCTCTGAAAGTTGCAGAAAAACAAGTTCCCAACTCCACTCTTGTTTCCAGTAATGATTAAGTAATACAGTATTCATCCCTAAGTAATCTAATTAGCCAACTTATCAGGGCAATTTATTTAACCTCTTTCCAAACACAGAACTATATGAAATAAATGAACTGTCAAATTAAAAATTTTTAAAGCATAACTTATTTTCCTTTACTACAAATTACTTCAGAGTCAAGGCCTCAATGTATTAAACACTGTCCACATAAAAGTTGAGATTCAATAAAAATTTTGAGTTGTTTATGTATTGAGTCATAGAGTCAATCTAATTTCCAAATATTTTAGAAGAAAATTCTGTTTCGATTAATATAATGTTGGCTAAATTTGAAGAGAAATTAGAAATCCCAGCACTATGGGGTGATTCCTATTGTATTCAAAAATTATCATATGCTATATATTTAACTAAATTTATTATTTAATTTAAAAAAGGATTCAACAATGAACATATGAAGAATGAACTTAAAAACAATACCATTTACATATGCTCTGAAGAAAATAAAATAGGTAAGAACTTAACAAAACATGTATAAGCTCTATATGCTAATGTTAAAAACGATTATGAAAGAAATGAAAGAAAATTTAAATTAATGAAGGTATTGTGTTCATGCATCGGAG
>NW_007843555.1:0-698 GCF_000696425.1 Galeopterus variegatus
ATACTGATCCAAATGCTGTGTTCTTCTATCAGGGCTTCTACAGAAAGTGAAGAAAATCTTCTGCCTTTTTAAAAGCAATTACTCAAAGCCCAGCCTTTAAATATTGTTACTTCACCACTTTTTATATATCTTTACTGTTTTTTTTTTAAATTTATTTACTTATTATTTTTTACATTCTAAGATGTTGTTGCAGAGCAGTTGTGGGGGAGGGCAAGAGGAGAAAGGGGAGGGGTTAGAATGGAGATGGAAGAAGGAGGGGGTGTGATTGAGAACCACGGCACACCCCTTATTCTGGCAGGGAAGCCCAGGGGGCTTCTAGCAGCAACTTAGTCATCACTGGGCTGGATGCTGATGTTGGGGGGGGGCATGGCTGAGGCCCTTGGCTCTCCCACCACCCCCACTTGGGAACCCAGGGGTTTTCTGGTCCTTCCAGGTTTTATAGGTGTTCTTGGGTGGTGTTAGACCTTTACTGGTTAATATCAGAACTTGGTCTCTGGTCTGTGGGTTTTTTTGTGCTTTTTTCACTTCTGTGTTGGATTATTAGCTACTCCCACTACTCAAACTTTGCCTTTGAACTAATTTGTTGTCCTTTGGTTACTTCTAAAATGGGGGAATTTTTAAGGGATAAAATATGGGAACCAGCACTGGAGCCCTGTGTTTGAACGAAATTGCTGTTTTGCTGTTGATTCTCTGGGGAA
>NW_007843556.1:0-698 GCF_000696425.1 Galeopterus variegatus
CATCATACACTGAAACATTCCTATCCTGATAGTTCTGCTGCTTCCAGGGTAACTACTAGAGGGTGAACAAAACCAACGCCATTTTGTGCCCTGCCTGCCATGCTGACTCCTGCTTAACCTCGTTCCTTTGTTCACTAACCAGTTATACATCAACTTTAGGGCAAGCTGAAAAAGTGACATTAGGTTTCGGGGAGGGAATGATTTATTCCAGCAGGTGGCATCAGTGGTTTGAGCACTAACAGCACAACACACTTGGTGAACAATGTTATCGACTTATTTTCCTTAACTAGTTCCCTAGAGGTTATCCTTAGTAACAGAGCATTTGCTGTACAAACTTTGCCTAAATGCAGACAGCAAGAGCTCTTATTTGTAGATGTCTGATTCTTCACTGTATGTGGCTTTTCTGTGTGTTAAGTCACCATTAATAAATTAATAAATATCTCTGATTACTGAAAAGACCTGCCTGCTTCCTTCTTTGGTCTCAAAGTAACTTCTCAATTTCTAAGGCATTAGACTTCAACCCTTTCCTCGCACAGTGACCTCTAATAGAAACAAATACAAGAGATTTGGGGGCACAGCCTTAGACTTAGGCACCAAAACCCATCAATGATGGTAACTTTAAGCAATGGGCAGTTGTATTTTTACTCTTGCATTTAAATTTACAGGGAAATTAAAAGAATATATGTTATTTGCTTCCA
>NW_007843557.1:0-698 GCF_000696425.1 Galeopterus variegatus
TATCCTGATTTGAGCATCACATACTGCACACAGGTATTGATGTTCAATGCTGTACTCCACCAATATGTACAATCAGTTATGTTTCAATAAAGAAAACATTTTTTTTCCTTTTTGTCCTTTTTACTGACCGGTAACGGGATCACAACCCTCGGTGTTGCGCCCGCACCGCACTCAGCCAGTGAGCGGGAACTGGTCTCCACATGGGATCCGAACCCTCCGCGGGAGCGCCGCCACGCTACCAAGTGGTGCACTCTCCAGCGCGCCACCGGGCTGGCCCAGAAAACATTTTTTTAAGTAAAAAGACTTAAGATAAACAACTTAACATTACACTAGAAAAACAAGAACAAACTAAACCCAGAATTAATAGGAGAGAAATAACAAAGAACAAAGCAAAAATAACTACATTAGAGAATTTTTTAAAAAAATGAAAAAGATTGATGAAACAAAGAGTTTTTATTTATTTATTTATTGTTTTTTTGTGGTCAGGTGGTTTGGGGATCCAAAGCCATGATCTTGGTGTTGTAAGGCTGTGCTCTAACCTGTTGAGCTAACTGGCCAGCCTGAGTTGATTTTTCAAAAAGATAAAATGGATAAACTTTTAGCTAGACTAAAGAAGAAAAAATAGAAAGACTCAAATAAATAAAATAAGAAACGAAAAAGGAGACATTACAACTGATACCATAGAAATACAAAGGATC
>NW_007843558.1:0-698 GCF_000696425.1 Galeopterus variegatus
GATTTCTGCCCACTTCTGGGGGACAAGCTCCTCACCTGGCAAATGATGCTCCTCTTTGTCGATCGTTTTTGCCTTACATTTTCTGTCTTCCTGGTCCCACTTCAAATTGTTTATGATATTTTCAACTAAGTAATTCTATTATCTCTATGATGACTAGTGACATTGAGCATTTTTTCATGTACCTGTTGGCCATTTGTACGTCTTCCTTTGAAAAAGGTCTATTCATCTTCTTTCTCCACTTTTTAATTGGATTTTTCTTCTTTTACTATATAGTTGTTTTAGTTCTTTGTATATTCTGGATTTTAAACCCTTGCTGGATGTATAGTTTGCAATTATTTTCTCCCATTCTGTAGGCTGTCTTTCTGCTCTGTTGATTGTTTCCTTTGCTGTGCAGAAGCGTTTTAGTTTGATATAATCCCATTTATTTTTCTTTTGTTGCTTGTTTTTGGGGTCTTATTCATAAAGCTTTTGCCAAGTCCTATTACCTGGAGTGTTTCCCCTATATTTTCCCTTAGTAATTTTATGGCTTCAAGTTTTATATTTAAGTTTTTAATCCATTTTGAGTTGATTTTGGTATACAGTGAGAGGTACAGGTCAAGTTTCATTTTTCTGCATATGGATGTCCAATTTACCCAGAACCATTTACTGAAGAGGCTGTCTTTTCCCCAATGTATGTTCTTGCTGCCTTTGTCAAATAT
>NW_007843559.1:0-698 GCF_000696425.1 Galeopterus variegatus
TTTTTTTTTTAACCCCTGTTAGAAGGTGGTGAGAGCTGTATATCCTCTCCTTGACTAATAAACTAATGTCCCCGCCCTCAAACTTCCCTATGCAGTTTCAAAGAGTTTAGGACCTTTGATTTTGTTCATTCCCCTGTCTGATGTACATAGAAAAACACTTTTCAACCATGTTCCTAAAGCTCTTAAGAAAAGGTATTTTGTAACATCACTTAGTAATGCATTCCAAATGGTTCAAAACCTTTCTTAATCAGTCCCATATCTCAAAAGAGATCAGACCTCATGAGTCAATGCAGACAAAAAAACAATTGCCCTTTTTTTTCACTGATTAAATTGAACAGATACAATGATGGGAAAGTAACTGACATTAAAAATCCTCAAATGCAGATTTTCTTTGTGCCACTTTCAGGTGAATGAAACTTTTCCTCTGAACTATTGAGAACCTGATAAACATGGAAATTAAATGGTGAATGTTTCATTTCTTAATTGAATTTTATATTTTGGTGATCTATAAATCAAACATCTGTTTTCAAACTTTCCTTTAGTACATTCAGGGAGATCTGGAGGCAATTCCTGAGACTCCAAATCATAAGGAACTGAAGGTTAAAAGCAATGACTTTCTCAATCGACGTGACCATCTTCTCACTGTCAGTATTCCCAACATCTCATCTAACCAGCTTTCTCCATGTTTTGTCTTTGTT
>NW_007843560.1:0-698 GCF_000696425.1 Galeopterus variegatus
CATATGATCATCTCTACAGACACTGAAAAAGCATTTGACAAAATTCAATATTCGTTCATGACAAAGGCTCTCTACAAGTTAGGTATAGATGGAAAGTATCTCAACGTAATTGAAACCATATATGATAAGCCCACTGCCAATATCATCCTGAACAGATGAACAGATATTATCCTGAATGGATTCTGTTTCCTTAAGAACAGGAACTAGATAAGGATACCCACTTTCACCACTCCTATTCAACATAGTGTCGGAAGTACTAACCAGAGCAATCAGAGAAGAGAAGGAAATAAAGGGCATCCAGATTGGAAAAGATGAAGTCAAACTGTTCCTGTTTGTGGACGATATGATCCTACATATTGAACAGCCTAAAGCCTCTACAAAAAACTCTTAAGAGTTGACAAGTGATTTCAGCAAAGTAGCAGGATACAAAGTCAACACAAAAAAATCAGTAGCATTTCTATACTCAAACAGTGAACATGCAGAAAAAGAAATCAAGAAAGCTAACCCATTTACAATAGCCACCAAGAACAAAAAAATACTTAGGAATAAAGCTAACCAACGATGTGAAAAATCTCTACAATGAGAACTACAAACCACTGTTGAGTGAAATTAAAGAGGACACAAGAGGGCCAGCCCAGTGGCACACTGCTACAGTGCGCCGCTTGGGAGCGTGGCGGCGCTCCCGCTGAGGGTTCAGA
>NW_007843561.1:0-698 GCF_000696425.1 Galeopterus variegatus
TGTGTGGGTGTGAGGGTTTCCATCCAAACTGGGACTGTGAAGGAACAGTCTCCTTTATCAAAATAAAACAAAGTCCCTCCAAAATGTCAGCTGTGGAGGAGAGTGTCAGGGTTTAAGGTGGGCGTGGGGTAACAAGCCGCCCGACTGTCTTCCCCTGACTTTCGTTTTACTCTTGGAGTTCTCCTGCTAGGATTCTGGCTGATGATGTCATGCTAGCTCCCCCTGGACAACTCCCATTGAAGAGGGGACTTCCAAACACATCTGAGCCAAGCTGTCATTTTCAAACATATTTTCCTAAATAAAAAAGAAGGGACAAAATCTAGGAAATGGAAAACGCATAATGCATAAGGACCATCTTATTTCAGGCCCTCCCTTGTTAGTGATCTCCCCAGGCTCTTCCAGCCCCTTGTCTGGGTTCCTGACTCCTTGGCTCTGGCCTTGTCACAGCATGGTGTGCAGGATGTCATCCCTATGTCCCCCAGTAGAGCTGTTCCCTCCCCCTGCCCCCACAGGTCAAGGTCCTGTGAGCAAAGCCAATAACATTAGTGGTATTTACCTGTGCTTACTGTGTGCCAGCCACTGGCTTTGTCTTATTTAACCCTCACTATGACTTTCTGAGGGAGATGCTGGGGCTGTCTCCGCTTTACAGGTGAGGAAATGTGGCTTGGCACACAGACATTTCCCAAGGCACACAGCTA
>NW_007843562.1:0-698 GCF_000696425.1 Galeopterus variegatus
CAGTACAGGGTTATCAGCTGTGAAAACTGCACCTCTCTGGTGTGGGATTTAGGTAACAGGAGAGGCAGTGCAAGGGTTGGGGTACAGGGTATGCGGGAAATCTCTGTACCTTCTGCCCTGTACTGCTGTGAGTAAAGTCTATTAAAAATCAAACAGACAAAAGCCTTCAGTAGCTTGGCTTTGCTCTGGAGTAAGATCAGACCTCAAGGCCTGACGGGGTGTCCAGCTGTATCCCCACCTGCAGCCTCGGCCTGGACCATGTGGCACCTCTGTGGCTCACACAAGGCACCAGCACCCTCTTCCCTGTCCCAGCATATTCCTCAGACCTCAGCTCCAGTATCACTGCATCAAGGGGGGCATTCCTGACTCCCACCCAGAGCAGGAACTGTCACCAGGTGTTCTCGCAGAAGCCTGACTTTTACAAAGCCTCTTCTGCATGCACCACCCTAAGTAATTCTATAGTTAACGTGTGCATTATCCACTTCATGCTTTCTCTACTAGTAGGTTGTCTGGATCCCGAACACCTTGCTCAGTCCTGGTAGACCTTCAATACATGTTCGTGGAACTGCAGAATCAGCTCATCACCCCAACATGAGAACAAATTTTGGAGTATGTATTTCCTTCTGGTCTTTATCCATATGCATATGTAATTTTTATAAACCTGCCATTACTATGTTCATCATTTTATGTTAAACTAC
>NW_007843563.1:0-698 GCF_000696425.1 Galeopterus variegatus
TACAGAACCTACAAGACCTTGACAAAGTTTTGAATTTACCCTAGGGGCAGAAGAAAACCACCGATTGACCATTTCCATCCCAATTACACTCTGATTCGTTCTTAAAGACCTGAGAAATCTTGCATGGGAGAGGGGGGAGAGGGTGAGGGGAAAAGGAATTGGTAAAGGGACACGAAAATCAACTACATTGTATATTGATAAATTAAAATTAAAAAATGTGTATCTATAAATTTTTTTTAAAAAAAGAAAAAAGACCTGGCAAATCTGTTGAGATTGGATTAGAATAAGATAGAGTGGTGAACTATCAGGAGAACCTATCAGGAATCAATTACAGTATTCTGGTAAGAGATGATGATATCCTTGCCTAGAGTAGTCATAGGAGAAATGGTATGCATGCAAGATATGTAGTGTTTTAAGCAGGAACCGGTCTTATCCAAACAAAAAACAAACAAAAATATTTTCACTGAAACCCATCAACCTCTGATACAAATGAAATCTGAGGACAGAAATATAAATCCAAAATTCAGGAAAAATAAAAATCTGAAAATAGTCTTTGTCCTCACTGGGGAGTCTTGAGTAAGAGAAGTGTTCAATATATGTCAACCCTCCCCTTCTTCCTCTCCCCACCTCAGGAAGAATTGCCACATGTGACAAGCTCTTTAAAAAAAAAATTCTTGAATTAGTCCTTCCAGACTTTC
>NW_007843564.1:0-698 GCF_000696425.1 Galeopterus variegatus
CCTGCTTTGGGATCAATCTTCAGCGTTCTCCTTACTTGTAACAAGTGATAAACTTTGCTATGCAGACTTCCAGGTTAATTACATTCATTGATTGCACTCACCGCGAGACGGACCCATTGATTGTGATAACACCATCTCCCCCACAGGTTGGCTACAGGCTAACTGCCCTCGGTCTTCTTCCTGGAAAAATGCTCCTGTGCCTTAGTGCTTCCAGTTTGATGAGGTTGCTACGGAGTTTCCATCCAAGTCAGGCTCATTAGTCTTTGTTTGTGAACTGGAAGGTCCAAACCAGGAAAAGTCTTTCATTTGCAGACCTGCTGCTGGAGAAAAAGTTTATAGTGGTCTGTCAATGGATATTTTTCCTGTCAGGGATAATGACATCCCTAAATGAGAAGCCTTCATCTCTATCTGTGACCTACAGTCCTGAACATTAGTGCACATGGGCTTAGACACTGAGAGATAGCATACATTTTTCAGGGTAGGGATGAATGAATCCATACCAACGTGAATCCATACCAACGGGAATCCACAGAAGCACTAATTTAATCCCTTGGCAGTTTATTTCCTTAAAGTCTTCTACCATATTCCTGAAGACAGTTATCCCCTGTGTCAGTTATCTGTTGGTTGTAAAAAAAAACCCAAAACGTGAAAAAACAAAAGCACGCCTTAAAACCTGGTGGCTTACAACAACAACAGTA
>NW_007843565.1:0-698 GCF_000696425.1 Galeopterus variegatus
GGGATGTGTACTGAGGATATAATCAGAGATAAAAACAAACCATTAGGAACAATATTGTTCCAAGCAGCCTCGTGTAAAATAGCAAGAATTTTTCCAACTGAAAAAAAAAAAAATTAGAATGCATCCGTTTTAATTTAAAAAGTCACAGAGATATCTTCTAACAAATTTTAAAAGTTATAAATTTTAGAACATTAAAGAATATTATTTATCAAATGTTGGTATTGGAGTTATAGGTTATTTTTATTACTTGCATAAGTGTATTTTAGTTTGTCTGGCTTTTTTTAAAGAAAGGTCTGAAAGAAAAATAAAAAAACAAATTTGCATTTAGTCATTTTAGATTATCTCTCATTACTATAACAACCAAAAATTGCCAAGATTTTTATCTCCTTAATCAAATTATACATTGAATCTATACAAGCATGTAAATGTTTTGTTACATGCATTTTTCCTTTTAATAAATGCAATTTATTAAACATAAAGATAGTTGTAAATTAAGTTTTGCGTATTTTAAATTAATCCTCAAGTTGAAAAAAAATTTTCAGAGACACGTTCCTTATTAAACATACAGATAGTTGTAGATTAAGTTTTGCATATTTTAAATTAATCCTCAAGTTGAAAAAAAATTTTCAGAGACACATTTCACAACAGGACCACGAAGTTTAGTTGTACATGGATTGTTTATGTGGATTAATCTTTTC
>NW_007843566.1:0-698 GCF_000696425.1 Galeopterus variegatus
AAAAAAAAAGGAAAATATGACACCACCAAAGAAACATTATAATTCTCAAATATCAGACCACATACAGCAGGAAAACCTTGATATGTCTGAAAGGGAATTCTGAGTCACAATTTTAAAGAAACTCAGTGAGATACAAAAAGATGCAATTAGACAACACAACAAAATGAGAACATAAATCCAGGACAAGAAGGAGGAAATTTACAAAGAGATAAAAACCATAAATTAGAATGTAGCAGAGCTCCTGGAACTGAAAAACTCATTTGACAAAATAAAAACTACAAGTGAGAGCATAAGCAGCAGGTCAGAGCAAGAAGACAAAAGAATTTCTGATCTTGAAGGCAGTATTTTTGAAATAACCCAAAGAGACAAAAAAAAATTTTTTTTGATGAATAAAATCTAAGAGTGCTAGCAGACCATCTTAAACATGCAAACATCTGAATCATGGGTGTTCCAGAAGGGGAGGAGAAAAGAAATGGCATTGAAAACACATCTGATGAAATAATACTGGAAAACTTCCCAGGTATAGGTAGATATGGACTTTCAAATCCGCGATGCTCAAAGATCTCCAAACAGATTCAATCCAAAAAGGTCCTCTCTGAGACACATTGTAGTCAAACTTTCAAAAGCCAAAAACAAAGAGAATACTAAAAAAAGCAAGAGAAAAGCATCAAGTCACTCTAAGGGAGTCTCCATCAGAC
>NW_007843567.1:0-698 GCF_000696425.1 Galeopterus variegatus
TATTCTCTGTCTTTTTGATAATAGCCAGTCTAACTGGGGTGAGATGATATCTCAGTGTAGTCTTGATTTGCATTTCCCTGATGACTAGTCATGTTGATCATTTTTCATGTACCTGTTAACCATCTGTATGTCTCTGAGAAATGTCTATTCAGCTCCTCTGCCCATTTTAAAATCAGATTATTTGTTTTTTTCCTGTTAAATTGTTTGATTTCATTGTATATTCTGGATATTAATCCCCTGTCAGATGTACAGTTGGAAAATATTTTCTCCAATTCTGTAGGTTGTCTTTTCACTCTATTGATTGTTTCTTTTGATGTGAAGCTTTTAAATTAGATATAATCCGGGCCGGCCCGGTGGCGCACTGGATAGTGCGCCGCTTGGGAAGCGCGGCGGCGCTCCCGCCCGAGGGTTCGGATCCCATATACAGACCGGTTCCCGCTCACTGGCTGAGCGAGGCGCGGGAGCAACACCGAGGCTTGCGATCCCGTTGCCGGTCCCCGGTCCGGTACGGGGGCAACACTGAGGGTTGCGATCCGTTGCCGGACACGGAAAAAAAGACAAAAAAATAAAAAAAAAAAAAATAAAAAAAAAAAATAAATTAGATATAATCCCATTTGTTAATTTTTTCTTTTGTTGCCTGTGCTTTTGGAATCTTAGTCACAAAGTCTTTGTCCAGCCCTATGTCCTGAAGTATTTCC
>NW_007843568.1:0-698 GCF_000696425.1 Galeopterus variegatus
CGGTGGCACGATGCATAACTATTCTTCCATGGTCACATCCTGCTGTGGTTCTTTTACTATTAAGAAAAAATACTGGAAAAGACTGCTTGTTCTTTTTCTTGGACATCCAGCCCACGTGCGGATTTCACCTGACTTGTATAATTACTTCTTGTTCAAGGAGTGAGAGTAAGAGAGGGGTCTCTGGGAAGCCAGGGCAGCCTTAGCCAGAAGGGATTGGAAACATCTTAGAGTGATGTCCAAGTCCCACAGCGGGGAGTGGAGAGCTGGAGTCCACGCCGTCTGAAAACGCTGGAACGCACAGCGGTGAGACCAGACTTCCTGGCAGAAGGCAAACGTTCCTAAGGCAGTTGGGATGGGGTGGGGGAGGGGGAGGGGGTGCACCACCCGGTCCCAGGCCGGACGCTGACCAGGAGTGCCACATGCTCATTCACTTCATCTAGTTAGCACAGCAGCTCTGCCAAGTGGGGCTTGACAGCATGCTCGCTAAACGTTCAATTTGTTGTTGAATGAGTGAATGAGTGAATGAGTGAGTCTCCTCCTCTTTACCGGGGAGAAAAGAGGCTGGAGGGGACATGGCCCTCCGCTGAAGTCTGCGCTCAGTGAGTGGTAGGGAAGGTCTCTGAGCCAGGCCCACGCAGCTCACACCGCATTGATTCCGCCGCCTGCTGGGTTTGCACGCGGACTCATCAGGAGCTTGA
>NW_007843569.1:0-698 GCF_000696425.1 Galeopterus variegatus
TATTCCTAAGTATTTTATTTTTTTGGTGGCTATTGTAAATGTGCTAGTTTTCTTGATTTCTATTTCTTCATGTTCACTATCAGAGAAATGAAATGTTAGTGATTTTTGTGTGTTGATTTTGTATCCTGCAACTTTACTGAAACAATTTATCAACTCTATGAGCTTTTTTGCAGAGGCTTTAGGCTGTTTGATATATAGGATCATGTCCTCTGCAAACAGGGAGAGTTTGACTTCATCTTTTCCAACTTGGATGCCCTTTATTTCCTTCTCTTCTCTGATTGTTCTGGTTAGTACTTCCAACACTATGTTGAATAGGAGTAGTGAGAGTGGGCAACCTTGTCTGGTTCCTGTTTTTAAGGGAAAAACTTTCAGCTTTTCCCCATTCAGGATGATACTGGCAATGGGCTTATCATATATGGCTTTAATTATGTTGAGATACTTTCCATCTACACCTAACTTGTAGAAAGTCTTTATCATGAACAAATGTTGAATTTTGTCAAATGCTTTCTCAGCATCTATAGAGATGATCACATGGTCTTTGTGTTTGATTTTATTGATATGGTGTATCGCATTTATTGATTTGTGTATGTTGAGCCAACCTTGCATCCCTGGGATGAATCCTGCTTGGTCGTGGTGAATAATTTTGTGCATGTGTTGCTGTATTCTGTTAGCTAGTGTTTCCTTGAGGATTTTTTTGT
>NW_007843570.1:0-698 GCF_000696425.1 Galeopterus variegatus
TTTTTTTTCCCTTTTTTTTGTCTTTTTTACTGACCGGTAACGGGATCACAACCCTCGGTGTTGCGTCCACACTGCGCTCAACCAGTGAGCGGGAACCGGTCTCCACATGGGATCCAAACCCTCAGCGGGAGCGCCGCAGCGCTCCCAAGCGGCACACTCTCCAGTGTGCCACTGGGCCGGCCCTACAGCTTGTTTTTCATTTCTGTTTGCATGATAGATCTTTTCCCATCCTTTCACTCTTAGTCTATGTGTATCTCTACAGGTCAAGTGAGTCTCTTGGAGACAGCATATTGTTGGGTTCATCTTTTTAATCTGGTCAGTCAGTCTGTGTCTTTTTAATGGGGAATTTAGTCCCTTTACATTAAGAGTTATTACTGAAAGGTGTTGATTTACTCCTAGCATTATACTGATTTTTGTTTAGATGTCTTAAGTACCTTTTGTTTCTTTCTTTCAAATTTTCTGTTTGTCTTCTGTATTTATTGGTTTTTTGGGGCGATAAACTATTTTTTTTCTCTCTTTTGTTAGCATTTTTGTTTTGCTGGTAGGTAATGGTCTTTCTCGTGTATTCATGGTAGTGATGGTTGTTTATTTGGTATCAAACCCACTACTTCTTGAGAATTTCTCTTAGGGCTAGTTGTGTGGTAGTGAACTCCTGCAGTTTTTGTTTGTCTGGGAAATATACTATTTGTCCTTCATTT
>NW_007843571.1:0-698 GCF_000696425.1 Galeopterus variegatus
GTCTTTGCTCCCTACAATCTATTTGTAACAGAGCAGCCAGAATGATTCTTCTAAAATAAAAGCCAAATCATATAATTTCTTTGCTTAAAATCCTTCACTACATCCCCACATATATAACAGAACAACTTTCTGAAAAAGTTATATAGACATGCATTCATGTAAAAATGAAGGGTCTTCAAAAAGTTCATAGAAAGATTCCTATCATCTTTTAGTTTCATTTTTCCAGGAACTTTTTGAAGTATACTTGCATGTATTAATTTTCCCAGATAGTGTCAAAATATGCACCAAATTGTTTCCAGTGATTGTCTTAGGTTGTAATATTATAGGTTATCATTTAAAAATATTTGCCTTTTGACCCAGTAACATTACTTCTAGGAACTTAATTATGGGAAATAATTAGGATGTACCAAAGATTTAAGTTCAAGGATGTTAATCACAACAATGTTTATAATAGGCAATAAATTGAAAAGAACCTGTGTCCAACAATAGGAAACTAATAAATTATGTTATAGCTAGATGATAGATAATCTTACAAGGTTGAAGACAGTTTTTAAAAAAGTAATCCCATATTGTTAGTGGAAAAAAATATTATAAATAGTAAGTACAGTATAAGATAAATTTTGCAAATCAAAAAATGTATATGAAAAGAGGAAAATATTGTAAGGATATGCACCAATACTTTTTAACAACAGTCATCA
>NW_007843572.1:0-698 GCF_000696425.1 Galeopterus variegatus
TGAACTGATATATCCTGTACTATTTTGAAAGATTTGATGGGATTCTACACATAACTAAAGAATTTGTGTAATATAAATAAATCAACAAAATGATGATTTTCTTTGTTATCGATAACTCTATGTCTAACAATTAGACTCACTAGGATG
This sequence comes from Galeopterus variegatus, assembly GCF_000696425.1. NCBI lineage: Eukaryota > Metazoa > Chordata > Mammalia > Dermoptera > Cynocephalidae > Galeopterus > Galeopterus variegatus. The sequence goes on from NW_007843572.1 coordinate 148, forward strand.
AAAAGGTAATATTTCTAAAAATAAAAATCATAAAAATTTGGCAACTTATGGCCTAAGGTTCCTGATAACACAGTAAGGAATGTACCTTTTGATAAAACAGATACTAGGTCAAATTGAGTAATATTTGTAAAATAAACCAACCAAACAAACAAACAAAAAATGGAGGGAAGCTAATTTAAAAGGAAAGATTTTCTTTAGATAAAAACACCTGTTGTTAAAATAAAAGAGAGAGATAGCACTGAAAAACAAAAAATATAATTAAGAGCCTTTATCATAAAGTCTCTAGAAGATGCAAAGAATTAAATAAATATGAAAGGATGGAAAAAGTTAAACACATATTACTTATACTCTGAAAAGAATATTAAATATATTTTACATTTGGAAAGCCCCTTATACAGATACAGTCATGCTCAAAATGTTCATTATTTATCCTCAAACATTGGGATGTATAAATGTCTGACATATACCCTGTATTTAAGAGGACAGATTCAGTACCTGATTACTTAAATCCCTTACAACAAAAGCTGATTATATAATAATTGTTTTTGACT
>NW_007843573.1:0-698 GCF_000696425.1 Galeopterus variegatus
TTGTTAGATAATATCTTATTTATGTGTTTACTTATTTGATTTTTTATTGATTACTACAATGTAAGTTCCCTGTGTACTTAGTGCTTAGAACAGTGTCTAGAACATAATAGGCATGTGTTAAAATATTTGTTGAATAAACAATTGAATAAAGAGTGAACAATTTTACTAATCTTGTTTTCTTAAGGTGTTTTTCCCTAACAATTTTGAGTTGAATGTTGAGTTCATTTACTTTTATTTTTATTTAATAAACAGAGATTTAATTTAAAAGATACTTTATGATTGCAGCTATCTATTTATTTATAATTTTTATTTTTTATCAAAGTAAGATTGATTATACACATTTTTGTGGTACAACATTGATTACTATCACCTGTATACAAGATGTGTTGATCAAATCAAAAGTTTGTTATTACAAATCATAATTATTCTTTATGCCCATTACCCATCGCCCTCTCCCTCCCCCACCACACCTCTAGTAACCATAAATTTGTTCTCTCCTTCTGAAATATCAAGGGATTATTGTGATCTTTTCTTTCTTTCCTTCCTTCCTTCCTTCTTTCCTTCCTTCCTTCCTTCTTTCCTTCCTTCCTTCCTAGCTCCCACTTATGAGTGAGGACATGTGATATTTCTTTTTCTATGTCTGGCTTATTTTACTTAACATAATTTTCTCCAAGCTCATCCATGTTGCTGCAAATGGC
>NW_007843574.1:0-698 GCF_000696425.1 Galeopterus variegatus
TATATATATATACACTTTATATATACTATATATACATAAAGAGTCTGTGTAAATTCAGAGCAAATGAAGCTCCAATATCTGGGATTAGCAAAAACTAAAATTCCTACTGATTGGCTGTTTTCTTTTACACACACCAACCTCCGTAAGGTCCTTGTTATAGATGGAACTTTTATCTCTTACAGCTGGGGTCTAATAGCTACTTGGAGTCTGCTGGCTAATTGACAAATTTTTTAAAAAGCACTGAAAAAAACAGTCTCAGAAAAAAGTTAAAACATAATAATAAAAAATGAGACAAACTAAAAACCTCTTATAACTTAGTCATATTGCAAAACTAATAGATAAGAATTGATTCTCATTTTATTGCTACAAAAAAAGTGAATACTTTTGTGTTTATTAAGACTGTAATATTACTTATATCATATATTTTATTAATAACGAATGTTATAATTACTTTTTTCTTATCTGATAAAGCAATTAGGTATTTTAAAATATCAAATGGTCATTCTTAGGGACGTGCTGGAAACATTTCTGTCCTAATATTAGTGCTATTTAAAGGGGTATAAATATTTTCTTTCAGAATTCATGTTTACAAGGGTCTAAAACCTTATTTCACACACCTGTATAATGAGTATTTTAATTGAAAGTAGTAGTAGAATAATATGCCCCCAGGCAAGTGCCAAAGCAAAACTAATAGTAAT
>NW_007843575.1:0-698 GCF_000696425.1 Galeopterus variegatus
GGGTTTCATTGGACCTAAGTTACTTCTAAAGGTAACTTGGTTAGCTTAAGGAAAAAAAAAATGATATAGGCCAGTACTTTCAAAAGCAAATCTTAGAAAGTTAATAATTTGGGAAATACCTAACAACATAGTTTATTGCTTATAACTTTATGAAAACAATTGGGCAAAAATTTCCTTAAACGCATGCAGCACTTTCTTTTGTTTTTTATGTGTATGAAATCACCATAACTATTCTGCAAAGTACATTGGTTATATCTCAGGTAGAGTATAATAGCACTTCTTTTCCATCATTCAGGTAAGCCTGTGGATTGCATCCCACTCCTGCCATGTTTGTACCAGTCTCCAATTTTGGCACTGTCATGTGGACACATCAGTCGGAGTGTCTAATGACACATACATTTTACAGTATATATTTACATTTTACTTTATCATCATTTATAATGACTAATTCCTCATAACCCAAGGGGGTGTGATTTCAATTAATCTCACACCCCAATCTCATCACAGACTTTACCTCTTTTTATAAGAGAAAGTAACTACAGATTTCAAAAAAAAAAAAAAAAATCTACAGGTATTTTGGGGCACATATTCTGAAGCACTGGTGGAGATACAAAAATAAATAAGATATAGAATTTGACCTAGAAACTCAAAATACAGTGAGGGAAATAAGAGGCAAATCTTTTCTTTTCTTTTTTTTT
>NW_007843576.1:0-698 GCF_000696425.1 Galeopterus variegatus
TGTGACATCACGACCATTGTAACATCACCATCATAATGACATCAATGCCATTGTGACATCAGTACATTTGTGACATCACCACTATTGTGACATCAATGCCATTTTGACATCACTGTATTTGTGACATCATCACCATTGTGACTTCAATACCAAAAAGATGTCACTGTAATTGTGACGTCACCGTATTTGTGATATCTCCACCATGGTGACACCGTTGGATTTGGGACATCACGACCATTGTGACAACACCACGACTGTTACATCACATCCATTGTGACATCACAACCATAGTGACGTCACCATAATTCCAATGTCATCACAATTGTAACATCACAATCATTGTGACATCTTGGCCATTTGGGTTTTACCACCATTCTGACATCACCATGATTCAGACTCTTCAAAATTCTCATATCCAATTTCTGTCATCCGGGCCAGCCTGTGACTCACTCGGGAGGGTGTGGTGCTGATAACACCAAAGCCATGGGTTGGGATCCCATATACGGATGGCCAGTTAACTCACTCGGTGGGTGTGGTGCTGACAACACCAATTCAAGGGTTAAGATACCCTTTCCGGTCATCATTTCAAAAAAAATTTCTGTCAACCCCACCATTGTGATATCACCATGTCTGTGAAATCTCTTCAATTGTGATGTCACCACAAGTGTGACATCATCATCATTGTGACATCACTGCAT
>NW_007843577.1:0-698 GCF_000696425.1 Galeopterus variegatus
CTTCATGGGTTTTGTTTCGTTTAAGGTATGGTAAGGAGGGTGGCAATGTTGAGGGGAAGGCACAAATCAGTCCATCATTCTTAGCAGAATGCCCGCCTGTTCCCAGCTCACTTGCGGGAGGGCCCGCCTCGACCTTCCTCCCGTCAGCCAAGCTTCCACGCCTGCCTATTCCTGGTCACTGATGAACTTGAGCACTTGCCACAGGCGACGCTTGCTTTCCTACTGTGTCCACGGTCCACAGTTCGGACTGACAGCCTCTGTTGTTTCTCTAAGAACAATTCCATACCGAGCCCTGGCCCCCTGAGCTACCCTGACTGCTCATCTGCGTGGCCGTTCTTTTTGGTTATGGCTCCTTCTACCCATGCTGTGGTTGTGGATTAAGCACACTTTCCCACACGTCCAAGGGAAGCGTCCATCCTGTTACTTCCCAGGGGTTCCCAGCATCTCCAGGTCCACAGTAAACTTCTCGTCGTCCCGTAAACTTACCTCCCTCCCCGAGAACGTTTATCTCCATCTTCTGGCTTCAGCTTTGGGAATAACAGCAGAGAGGAGATGGGAGAATCTCCATTGCTAACACCTTGGAATTTCTAATCAAAACAAGACACGCGTTTCACCCACAAAAGCGTGAGTTGTTTTTCCCTCTGTGCAGACAGAACCCATGCTTGGATGTCCACCCATTTCTTAGGATACGTTTTAGC
>NW_007843578.1:0-698 GCF_000696425.1 Galeopterus variegatus
GAGTTTTTCTTAAATTAGCAGCATGTGCAACTTCTTTGAAGGGCAACTGTAAAATATATATTAAAAAAACTTTAAAAATCTTCCTTCTCTTTGACTAGGTAATTCCTCTTTGAGAGAACTTCTCCTAAGGAAATTAAAAGTCATGATAATTTGTAGAATCAGGTGGTAGAATCAAAGATGGTCAGCAAAGCCCTGTTGGAATCTCAAATAATTGGAAATGTCCAAAATTAGGGGACTAGTATACCCACACGAAGATTAATGATGTTGCAGAAATATATCAACTGAAATGAAAAATATTTTAGAAAATGTTGCCAGCTGAAAAAAGGAATTTACAAAACAGTATGTATAGGGGCTATGAGTATTACCCCATTTTTATTTCTTTTTAAAAGAGCATAAAAAAAATTCTGGAAGAATATCCACTAAGGCATTGATAGATGTCTCATCCTATCCTGTCTGATGTGGTTATGGAGACTTCTGTATTCTCTTCCTGCTTGCCCATGTTTTTCTATTTTTCTCTGAAGTTCACAAATTACTTGTGCAATGAAATGACAACAATAAACGATACTTTGATTGCTGAAGAGAAAATAACTTTATGTGAAGATTTAATATTCTGCCTATTCTGATAAGCAGTCACCTATTTCTCCCAGGCTAGCTAGAGTAAGAGGGTTCACTGTGAGTGAGTCTGCCCTTCTGACAAA
>NW_007843579.1:0-698 GCF_000696425.1 Galeopterus variegatus
TGACTTGGCTATTTCAAAAGATCTGTCTTCAAGTTCATAAATTCTCTCTTCTGCTTGATATCATCTGTTTTTGAAGCTCTCAATTATATATTTTTATTCCATTTGTTGGATTTTTCAGCTCCAAGATTTCTGTTTAATTCTTTTTTATGATGTCTATCTTTTTGTTACATTTCTCATTCAGATAATGAATTGATTTTCTGATTTCATTGAACTGTTTGTCTGTATGCTCTTGTATATCATTGAGTATTCTTAAGATCATTATTTGAAATTTCTTTACATGCATTTCATAACTGTCCTTTTATTTGGCAGCTGTTAATGGAGAATTTTTGTGTTCCTTTGGGGTCGTCATGTTTGTTTGCTTTTTCACGTTTTTTGTGTCACTGAGTTGATATATGTGCATCTAATGGAGTAGTTGTTTTTTGCAATTTTATGGAGTGGATTATATAGAAATGACGTTTTCCTGTATGTGGGTCCAAGGGTATCTGTTGGATATATTGCATTGGTTTTGGTTCTGGGTGGATTCTGAAGTGAAATATCTGTGAAGTTTCTTTTTAATCCTCCTCAATGATGTATTCAGAGCTTTTGCCAACACTTGCACTGTTTTGCTCGGTTGGAAATTATGGACTGGTTGTTTTGGCAGGTGAGTGTGGGCACCACTGGTCAATCAGTGTTAGGTGGCCTCTCTGAGGATCAGAGTT
>NW_007843580.1:0-698 GCF_000696425.1 Galeopterus variegatus
GTTGCAATGGAGAAGACAGGATATGAATCTAGCCAACTTCTATTTCATAGAAGTTTTATAAAGAATAATTTCAAGTGTATACCAAAGTATACAGTATGGAACAATAAAGCCCCAGGTACCGGTCAGCTAGTTTCATTAATTATCAATTTATGGCCAGTCTTCTTTCATTTATACTTCAGGTGCTTCAAGTCCCCCATTCCATGCTTTTAAAATCATATTATCATGTTATTTTGTCTTTGATTATTTTAGTACTTATCTTTAAATTTTGACTTTTTAAAACACAATTGCTGTGCTATTATCACATCTAAAAATTCATGATAATTTCTTAATACAACCAAGTATCCAATATGTGTTCAAACTTCCAAATATTTTACAGTTTGTTTGATTCAGAATCTGCCTAAAAGCCACACCGCAATTGGTCAACATGTTTTTTGCCCTTCTTTTAAACTATAGGTCCTCCCTCCATTTCATTAATTGTAGGTTGGAAAATTGTATTGTCGGAAAAGAAAAAAAAAAAAAAAAAAACCACATCATTTGTCCTGTAGTCTTCCATACTATGTTTTTGCTTATTATAAACTTGTAATACATTTGATACATTCCTTTGTCTTTTGTACTTATCGTAAATTATCGATTGTACCTAGAAGGCAATATGTGAGTATTTTTAAATCTAGCAAACAAAAAGAAAGATTTTTTTTTTT
>NW_007843581.1:0-698 GCF_000696425.1 Galeopterus variegatus
TTAATAAATTAATTTATATTGAGATCTTTCATAGGATTTTTTTTTTTCTGAATCCTGAGGGTTCAGTTGGAACAAGGTACCATTTAAAGACGGTTTCATATGAGTTTGAGCAGGTGTAATCTGTTAAATTTAAGGCCAGTATTAGATTAAGAAGAAAAAAAAGGTTTGTTTTTTTTTTTTCACATGTCCATTTAAAATAGAATGCTGACCACGATAAGTTAGTTCATCTCATCCATCTAATCCTGGAGAATTCATTTGTGTTTTGTTGATTTTAGAGTAAACAGTCTGTTTCTATGGAGTCATTTGCTCTTGGAGGGGAAAATTCTGGGATCCTGATTTGGTCTCTTGGTACAATCTCACAGTCGTGATGAAAGTGTCAGCTTATAATGGGAAGCCTGTACCTATGAGTCTATTTCCTGTAGTTCAACTGTCAAGAGTATCTGTTTCAGTCCTTTATTGAAGCTCTTTTGTTTTTTTTTTTCAGACTCAATTTGTGATCTGTTCTTGTAGCAGGGACCTTTAGGTGAGTGTAAGGGAAACACAGAATATACTTGTGGATAATAAGATTCAAAGGCTCTGGTTAATTTATTATAATAACCATAATATCAGAATGGAGAAAAGTAAAATCCTCTGTTCGGGTGCAATTGCAGTTGTTTTATAAGGATTTAGCTGATGCTTATCTTGTATTTCAGATGGAT
>NW_007843582.1:0-698 GCF_000696425.1 Galeopterus variegatus
ACTAAGAAAACATGGGGTGTAGCAATCATGCCTAATTATTCCCAGCATTCCTACTTTTTCCTGATTGGAAAGTCACAAGTTATAGGTGAGGAAGCAATCCTTTTATGCCACCTACTGGTCATCTAAGACACACTAGAGATAGCTTCAGTGTGTAAAAATACCGCGTCCATTTTATGGCTCCATATTTCAGGCCTGATCCTGGAGAAGACAAACACATCAAAAAGTGTATTCAGATAAGAACACAGGAGCCAAAGAATAAAAAATGGCTGCATCTTTGGCCTTTTATTAAAAAGTATAAAATTACTCCCAACAATCATAACAGGATGATTAAATAATACTAGAAAATTTTTTAAAATTTATTTTTTACCTTATCTATCTGAGGTGTACATGTTTTGATACACATAAATATAGTGAAATTATTACTACCGTCAAACAAATTTACACATCTATCACTTTTCATGTATGTGCATGCGTGTATGTGTGTGTGTTAAGGACATCTAAAATTTATTCTCTCACATGGATGTTTATTGCAACACTATTAACAATAGCCAAGGTATGGAATCGACCTTGGTGTTTTTCGATGGAATCGACCTAGGTGTTTTTCCACAAATGAATGGATTGAGAAATGTGCTATGTATGAACAATGGAATGCTATTCACCCATATAGTAATGAAATCCTGCTATTGGTGAGAACATGG
>NW_007843583.1:0-698 GCF_000696425.1 Galeopterus variegatus
AGACTCAGAAGTCTCTCTTGGTTGGTCCTGGGAGGCTTTCTTAGATGATTCTAAGTGATAATCTAAGCTCTTCATACATGCAACTAATCCTGGTTGTGTGTTTATGATTGCCAGGCATTATTTTATTTTATTTTATTTTTTTATTTTTTATTTTTTTTCCTTTTTTTTGTCTTTTTTTCATGTCCGGCAACGGATCGCAACCCTCAGTGTCACGCCTGTACCGGGCCAGGACCGGCAACGGGATCGCAACCCTCGGTGTCGCGCCCGCACCTCGCTCAGCCAGTGAGCGGGAACCGGTCTGTATGTGGGATCCGAACCCTCGGCGGGAGCGCCTCCGCGCTCCCAAGCGGCGCACTGTAGCAGTGTGCCACTGGGCCGGCCCGTCAGGCATTATTTTAAATGTGTTACCAATATTACTTCATTTAAACCACAAACATCAGCCCTAGAGGTATATACTGTTTTTCTCCCCATTTTACAGATGAAGAAACTGAAGTATAGAAAATGTAAACACTAAGCCCCAGGTCACACAGATAGTAGGAGGCAAAGCTGAGATTTGAAGGCAGGCAGCCTGATTTCAGAGCCTGTGTCCACTGGTCTTTTAGAGAATACACTGTCCCAACATAGCCAATGAAGGGCTGAGGCCAGGAGCTTCTTAAGGTTTGCTGGAATCTGTGGCTCCTTTCTGAGTCCTGTGTTCT
>NW_007843584.1:0-698 GCF_000696425.1 Galeopterus variegatus
TCATTCCATTTTTTAAAACAAAATTTGAAGTCCTCTTGCAGAGGGAAGAATGGAAATATTTAGGATACAAATACAGTCACCAGATTATAAATTATGAAGTCTCACCTTAGCTGTTGAGACTGAAAAAAAAAATGGCTAAAAACAAATACAGACAATAGGACTACATACTTGTGTAATTCAATATAGACAAAGAGAAGTCAGAGACACTTCTTTTATACCTTTGAACACTAGGTAGACGGTATCATCATTTGCTAAATTATATGTTCATTTATTAAAACTATATTGAGGACCATGTGAAAGATCTGCAGGAGGTGCAATGAAGGTTGGGGTGTGAAGAGTTAGGAACCCACCTGAGTAGAGAAAGCCAGTAGGTAGAGTACGTAGGAGGCTGTCAGAGCTGTAGGACAGCATCCATGCTCATACTAGATTATTATCAGCCTATAAATCAGAAGATATTAAGCCTGACTATATATTAAAATTATCTGAAGATTTAAAAAAAAAATGTCCTGGACCCATTTCCAGTGATTCTAACTTTGCCATGCGTGAGTCCCAGGCTTTGGTCATTTTCTTTTAAGTTCCTTACCATCTCTAATATTCAATAGAGTAGAAGGAGAATCATTGCTATAAATAGTTACTTAGAAGAGTGGATATATGTTTTATTTACTCTCTTTTGTGATCTTCAACTAAATAATTATCTG
>NW_007843585.1:0-698 GCF_000696425.1 Galeopterus variegatus
ATATTTTAGCAGCCATTTCCACACATGTCTCCCAGATTTCTGTTTGTATCAATTAGAAAACTGAAGAACTTTTTAGGAGTGTGATACATCTCACATGGGTCAGATTTTAGTTTTATAGGGGCCTGTTGAGACTTGAGTCTAGTTATAGATCTAGAAGCAAACAGCGCTAAGGGAGATAGGTCCTGAGGTGAATCAACACTGTCTTGCATAAAAATTATCTCAGGGAAAGCCAATACAGTTTCTTCAGGCAATGCAAAGCTAACCTCCTCAGATAAGGATAGACAATTCAGATAGAACTAGAGGACAGGGAGACCTCTTCCACTGGAAAAGAAGACACATCAGAATTTGGAAGGTCAATATCCCCAGGTTTATCAGGGTCTTCTAACACATCCCCATCCTAGCATAAAAGATCCCATTCTTTACCAATCAATGCTCTCACTTTAACAGTAGACTGCCTTCAAGACTGGGAGTTAAACTTGAATTAAGCCTTCAAGGCTGGGAGTTAAACTTGAATTATAATTCAGTCAATCTTAGGATAAGATTCTGTGTTTGATTTTCAGCAGTCTTAGTCCTGGGACTACAGGAGGTAAAGGTCTCCTATAGAGCACACATAAAAACCTTTGGGTCATTTATACAGCACTTGAGGGGGGGAATATGAATCCCTGAGCTCATCCTTTTTTTTTTTTTTTTTTTTTTTT
>NW_007843586.1:0-698 GCF_000696425.1 Galeopterus variegatus
CATGGTCCTGAGAGTGAGGCTGTCAAGTAGGAGTCCTTCTATAAACCCTCCAGATTGAGTGCATTTCTCCCACTTGCTACTGGGACAAAAGGGCAAAATGAGACTCTCCCAGCCTCATTCTGGGGAGGCTCCCACGCAGTAGATGCTCCCAATTCCTCATGTTTTTTGAAAGCTATTTTTTCCTGTCACCCTTTGACATTAACATACACACACACACACACACACACACACACACACACACACACACCCCGCTCCCCTCCAAAAACATACATTATACGAAGTTATCGCTCCAAAAACCCAAAACTGCCACTGTGGTGGTCAATGGCTAGAAATAAAGAAATTATTTTTTAAGGAGCTATGAATATGTTGAATTGTATCTTTCCCCTCTGGGACCTCCTGAAGAGTGTGACAGGTGTTTCCAGAAGTTTGGGAGCACACCTGGGGGGTGCACATCTGTTTTCTGTCTAAGGAAGCTAAAGCCGAGCCTGGGCTGATGCGCTGCTCTGCAGGGGGAGGGTAGAGTGATGAGAGGTGGTTTCTTTGGAAGAAGCAGTGACTCCCAGCACTGGGGAGGGCAGTCTGCTCTCCTCACACATGGATTAGCTGGAAGAAGCTGGATATAGACAAGGAAAGAGATCTGATGTCCACCTGACCCACCACCATCTCAGACAACAGCCCAGGGTGAGCCCAGCTGGGGG
>NW_007843587.1:0-698 GCF_000696425.1 Galeopterus variegatus
AATCCTGCAAGCTTAGGTGCTAAGCTCCCCGTTTTGCAAATGAGGGAAGGAGTCACCGAGCTGTCCTGCCTCCTGTGAAGGCTTGGTTTAACAGTGTACTTGCTCACTGTTCTCCTTTATGCGTCTGTGGGCACTGGAAGAATGTACATTCTGGTGGTGAGAAACTATAATTCTCTATACTGATAAGTGCTATAGGAAAGGGGTTGGAGGACAGTTTCAAGCATTTATCTTGAAGAGCGATATGGGAGAGATATCAGAGCTGAAATGTTGACTGGATTCTTTTGAGAAATGGCAAGGCTGTGTGTTTTTAGAAGGAATTCCTAAAATGTGAGGGTAGAAGGTTTCAGTGAGAAGATGCAAGTCTATTGTTAGATGTAACAAGAGGCTACCTTAAAAAATTTAAAGTTAAAAAATTCACCCCAGGATTATCACCTCATCCAATTTGCCTTTAGTGCTTTACCCTTTTCCACATTCTTTCTTCCTCTGACCCCAAACAGAGGCTTCCAGCCCGAGTTCCTTCCCCAGAATGTCTGAAGAATTCCCATAGATAAAGTTAGCTGAGGGGCCTCACCTGCCCAGGTTCAAAGCCATGTCACCAGTTCAGATTACACTCGGCATGTTAGTGCCCTGGGACACTTGGCTGTACCCTTGGCTGCAACCTTATAGCAGAATTAAATGCGAAAGAAGAAGGGAGAAAG
>NW_007843588.1:0-698 GCF_000696425.1 Galeopterus variegatus
TTACTTTTCTTCTCTTTATATGAGAACAGAAATACCTACCTTACAGAGCTGGCATGAGGACCGATTTTTGTCATGAATTCACTGTCCAGCGTATGACCAGCACATAGTCCATGCTCAATATATCCAACCCTCTCTGCTAAGATATGCACAACTGACAAATCGCTTTTTATCTAAATGATTTAGCATAGAGTAGACACAAACCCAGATCTAGAAAAATATTTATATCAATGGGTAGGTCCCATTGAGCTGCTGTTAGTTGCATTGTCTGTTCTGTGATGTCAGGGTGAAATTTGAGCATGGAACAGTTGACTTTACTCTTTCTATCATACAGCTCCCTGCCAGCTTAAATCTGCCTGGCTTTGCTGGCTGTCTGGAATTGGCCACTTTGAATAATGATGTGATCAGCTTATACAACTTTAAGCACATCTATAATATGGATCCCTCCAAGTCAGTGCCCTGTGCCAGGTAAGAGACGGTTAAGAGTACTAAAGACTTTGATGGGTATGCAAGAGCAGCAGACAGGACAACTGTAGGGGAACTTTGAAAGTGCATCGTAGTTATGCCTGCAAAAAACTCTTTTGTTTTTCTCTACCGTAGATGAGCATAAACAAGCATACAATCAGCAACAAGATCTAGGTGAGCAATTAAAAGTGTTAAACAACTTGTTTGTAGCTTTGATTTAGGATTCCAGGGAATGG
>NW_007843589.1:0-698 GCF_000696425.1 Galeopterus variegatus
GACCTTGAAGACGGAATGTGGGTATTTATGTGCTTGCTGGTACCACAGCTGGAGGGGCACCAAGACAGTCACACAGAAGCCCTTCTCAGGTGTGTCCCTACCACATCCTGCCAGCATGAGCACCAGCCCTCACCCGGTTCCCAGAGTGTTCTCCACCTCCTAGCACCCGCCCTCTCAGCTGCAAAAAGCCTGGATGACCTTCACACATCAGGATCATCCCAGATCAGTCATGTGCTGTTTTCATGTCCAGAGACTTCCTGGAGGTTAGATGGCTCAGACTCCAGGAGGCATCACTGAGCAGCAGGAGACGTGCTGGTATGTCACACATCGCACACAGTTGTCACAACATGTTTGTAATGTAGTGCTCATTTTTCACAGTTTCATATGAATAATTTGAAAGATGAAATTACATTTTAAACCCCAAGGTCCGTGCTTCTTCAAGTTTGCCCTGTCCCCCTGAGGCATTTCTGTGTCATTCTTGTAGGGGGTGAATGTGGGAGGGTCTCAAGCCCTTTGCTCTGGAGAGGAAGACACCGAGCATTTCACACCCAGTGGTCCTGGTACAGCTCAAACCACACAATCCTTTTGCACAGTCCTCAGATCCTCTGTGGAGGGGAGAGACCCCCACCAGCATGCTCTTCCTTGCGGTTCTGCCTGTGAGCCTGCCTGGTGGCCCAGTGGCCATGTATTCAGTGCCT
>NW_007843590.1:0-698 GCF_000696425.1 Galeopterus variegatus
ACCCGCAAGATCAAATACAGACATTACTCACACAATATGAGCACTACTGAAACTACAAACACATTATTTTCTATGGCAAGCAGAGCAAGAAATAGCTATTTTTGTGGATCTGTAGGGTGATTTGACTTTGTACAAAAAGGGCGAGTGAAAATTACACCAAAACAAAAATCATATTACACACATGAGAAAGACAACCTAACAGTCTGTGCACAGGTGATGGTTAGATATGAAAAAAAGTTCATTTGAGGGCTTAACTGGAGCAATGTACTCTAGAACTTTTCCCTGGAAATGTATTGTTAAGGAATACACATTTTGTTGTCAATGTCATGCTGATGGCTTTTCGTTTTGGTTTTCTCTATTAGCTTAGGACAATTGTTATTAGGACTTTGACAGGAAGCATACAAATATAACTGGCAATTGCTCTTTCAGAAATTTAATCCCCTCTTGTAAAAGCAAAAGAAGAATTTTATATTATATCTACTTTCTATAAGTGTATGGCCTACACTTATTATGGTATTTGAAAAAGTTAGAGAACCCCACAAAGTTTTTATGATTAACCTAAATACTCAACATCAAAAAAATAATAGTAAACATGATGGGCACATATTAGGTACTCTGTAAAGGTTACCTGTAAAGGATAACACATTTCCTAGGCCTCATTTTTCTTAGTATATGGAGTATTGCAACTACTGCTCTTC
>NW_007843591.1:0-698 GCF_000696425.1 Galeopterus variegatus
ATCATTTTATTGGCTTCCTGCTTTTATAAGAATAAATAAAATTCACACAAATTCCTATTGTTGAACACTTATCCTTCCCACTATAAAATGGAATGACAACATCAATGTGGTCTTCTATGTTTTGGTGTTTTAATCCATAGTCATAATTTCCAATCCATAATTTTCAGATCAAAACATTCTCACATTTTCATATACAGCCTACCAAAAGACATATTTTTACTGACAACAACAAAGAACAGCATGTCTGTGTGGCCCCAATAATAAGTATATTTGATGAAATTACTAATCACCAATAAGTTTCTCTTGGTATTTATTTCAGGGGGATAGGAGAAGAATGTGGGGTAAGGAGGTTGACAAAAGATGCCCTTCCAATCTGGCATGGCTTCTACCTGAGAAGTTTGATAAAAGAAACGCTACAGCAATTAGAAGGCGATCATATCAAAGCCTGCATGAAAATGCAGAGAATCACAAATCATGATCAACTGAGGAAGGAATAAGAAAATTTTTGTCAATGACAACTACATTTGACACTTTTAAAGTGTTACTATAAAGCCTGTCTTAACACTGTTGAAAAAATGTAATTGTGAAATATGCAGTGGTCTGTTATTGCAAAGTTAACTAAAACATTATAGTCTGTACTGTGATAAAAGTTACAAAAGATAGCTGAATTCATAGGGTACACAACCAATGAAACACTA
>NW_007843592.1:0-698 GCF_000696425.1 Galeopterus variegatus
TTCCGTATCCACTCATCCGATGATGGACATTTGGGCTGGTTCCAACTCTTGGCTATTGTGACGAGTGTAACAAATGAAAGTAGATATTCCAGAAACATATATCCTACTTTCATTTGTTACACTCGTGGTGTGCTAAGGGGTACTTCCCTGTTTGTCTAATTAAACCTTAGTGTATATTTGGTCGAAGTGGTTTACCTTCCACAGTATTCTTGCTTCTGCCTTATATGTAGTCCTGTGTATGGCACATATTTCTTCCCTCTTCCCAGTGGCAGAGGTTAATTCTATGTTCCCTCTTTCTAGTTGCTCTGCATTTTCAAAAGTAACTAAGGGCAACCTAAAGGAGATAAGGATGACAGATCTATGTAGGACTTGGTTACCCTTTTGAAGCAGCTCATTTCCCAATTGAAGAAGCTCTCCCTGGCCCATGAGGGATGTTTTTTCAAGATATAAAAAAAAGCAAATAATACAATTAAAGAATGGGCAAAGGAGATGAATAGATACTTTTCAAAGGAAGTCATACAAATAGCCGACAGGTACATAAAAAATGCTAAACATCTCTAGTCATCAGAAAAATGAAACTCAAAACCACATTGAGATATGGTCTCACCCCAGTTAGACTGGCCGTTATTTAAAGACCGAGAATAACAAATGTTGGTGAGGATGCAGGGAAAGGGGAACTCTTCTACACTGCTGGTGGG
>NW_007843593.1:0-698 GCF_000696425.1 Galeopterus variegatus
TTAACCTTTCCTTATTGCTGTTTGACCTGCAAGGATTCGATTGGCTTCCCCAAACCTGCTTCCCTTGGGGCACATGACCTCAGGGCGGAGGGTGGACACAGGATGGAGTCCTGTCAGGAAAGAGAAAAGGGGACATGGATCTGGGACGCATCGACAGTGTCCCACCGGCTCTTTCATGCTCAAATGTTGTGTCTGGATTGCAGGTGGTTCAAAGCAAGTCCCTGCTTTCTTTGACTAAGTCATTTTAAATTAAATCCACAGAGTGAATATCAATGTTTTATTTCATTGTGACAGGCTGTCAGTAAACTTAAGGAGTAAATTTGATGGTGGATTTTTCTGTTGCTGTTGTTCCTATATATTTTTTGGCATCTCCTCACAGAAGCATAAAAAATTCTCTTTGTACTGGCCCCATAAGAGCCTTTTTCCAAGAGAAATATAACATCTAGAGACGCACAGGATTTTCAGCCCTGGCAACAACAGCCCCAGAATCCTCACCGCACATCACAGAGAGACCGCCAGTTCTCATGGCCACACTCGTTAGTCACAATATTAAGAATAGTAACAATTAAGCGCTACCCAGTACTGCGGACCCACTCGGAAGTCGTCACCCAGCAAACAAAACGGACGTTTCACATTTAATTACCAGAGTGTCCACACTCCTTCCTAAACTCAGATTAGGGTTTCAGAGAGCCGGGCTT
>NW_007843593.1:5967-6295 GCF_000696425.1 Galeopterus variegatus
CTGGACTACACAGAGCCCCTAAAGCTAGTCTGTGAGCCTCCAGCCAAGCACTTCTTCCCTTAAAGGACTCCCATGTTAGACATTGCTTATAAAGGCATAAAGCATTTGTTGGTTTGATCCACCTTGCTTTGTGTTAATTCATGTTAAATTATCCTGAAAACCAGCATGGAGAAATTCTATTGATCACTATTAGATTTGTTTTGTTTTCATCCTGATTCATATCCCAAACTAAATTAAGTTATGCAGAAAAACACCCTTCAAATTCCTCACCTCAAGGCATAGAATATCATTACTACAGCTTTAAGGCTTGACCTACTGCTTTTTTCCC
>NW_007843594.1:0-698 GCF_000696425.1 Galeopterus variegatus
CCTTAGGAGACAGAGCCTGAAAATGCCAGAGATGTTCTTTCCCAGCCTTCTTTGCTGTTTGGGTGAGGTCACGTGATGAGGCTCCTCCAATCAGATCTCCCCACCTCCTGGTCTGGACTTTGGTCCAGAAGCCCAACAGGAAGTTGTTCTCCTTGCTGAGCCTATTCTGGTGATGGTGGCAGCAGAGGCAGGAACACCTCTGTCTGGTGTCCAGGGGAAACAAGATGGCAGGGGTCCAGCTGCAGCTGGTAGGTTCAGGTGGTGGTGGTGAAGGTGTTGCAGCTGTAGAGTTCAGGGCTTGATGAAAGAGGCTGAGATGCTTTAAA
The DNA here is from genome assembly GCF_000696425.1 of Galeopterus variegatus. NCBI lineage: Eukaryota > Metazoa > Chordata > Mammalia > Dermoptera > Cynocephalidae > Galeopterus > Galeopterus variegatus. The sequence goes on from NW_007843594.1 coordinate 327, forward strand.
CAGCTGAAGGACAGGAGGGCTTTGCACTTCAGACAGATCACTCAGGACCTTTATCTCAGTCCCTCCGTGGGTTGTGAGGACATAACAGTAAAATGCTGCTGAAATGCTGAGGCCAGTGATGGCTCAGATCAGCTTCTGATCAAAAGTGAGCAAATGTCCTCCAGCTGGAAGCCAGTAGAGGAGTGGAGCAGAGGCTCTGGACAGACACCCTGCAGCCCTGCCCATCACAACCCCAGCCCAACAAGCTTGCAGTCGCTGAGGTGAGCATGTCACACATATCTCCTTGCTGTGTCCTCACAGCACCTGGTGAGGCAGAGATGGATGTTATCACTAGCCCATTTTATAGGAGAAGAAACTGAGGTCAAAAATAGA
>NW_007843595.1:0-698 GCF_000696425.1 Galeopterus variegatus
TCACCATTCCAGGCAGGTGGGACTACTGGTAGAGTGGTACTGCCTGAATGTGTGAGGCAGGGAATAGCAAGAGGTGAGGCAGAGGGGCTGATAGGGTCAGATCAGAGGTTTCTACATGCCACGTGAAAGAGCATAGACTGTCATATAGGATGCTGTCTTTCAAATGCTGTCAACTACAACTCACACTGAGAAATGGATTATATGTTGCAACCCAGTACACATATGTAGGCAGAAATGTGATGAAATCATAACTTGCTATATGTGTTGTTGCACTTTGGTATTTTCTATTCTTTTCTATTTCATCTCCTTTCATTATTTTCTTTTTTAAAAATGTTAATTACAACCCTGCAAACTTATTTTATAACTCACCAAATGAGTTATAAAAGCTATGTAATGTTGAAAGCAATGGTACAGGTGGTAAGGAGAGAATGAAGGGTTTTAATAAGAGTAAATAGTCACTGTCAGAACTGTGACTTGGACGAGCCACTCTGCTGGGACATGGAGGATGGCTTGGAGGGAGGCAAGCATGGAGGAGAGGGAAGAGGAGGCTACTTTGGGTGAGAAATGATGAAGACCAGAACTAGAGAAGTTGTAGTGGAATGAAGAGGAAGAAACAGAGCTAAAAATTGTTCAGATGGTAAAATTGGGGGCATCATGTGGTTGACTAGATGTTGGGGAGGGGAAAAGGGAAGCTTCAA
>NW_007843596.1:0-698 GCF_000696425.1 Galeopterus variegatus
GCTGAGCTTGTGGAGCTGAAGGATTCATTCAATGAAATAAAAAATACAACAGAGAGTTTAAATAGCAGACTTCAACAAGCAGAAGAGAGAATTTCTGACCTTGAGGACAGGCTGTTTGAATTAAAACAGGCAGACCAGAAAAAAGAAAAAAGAATCCAAAAAATTGAAGAAAATCTAAGAGAGACAACTGATAACCTTAAGCGTGCAAATATCCGAATCATGGGTATTCCAGAAGGGGAGGAAAAAGAAAATGGCATTGAAAACATACTCAATGAAATAATAGCAGAAAACTTCCGAGGTATAGGGAAAGTCACAGATCCCCAGATTCAGGAAGCCCAAAGATCACAAAACACATTCAACCCAAAAAGGTCCTCTCTAACACATGTGATAATCAAGCTGGCAAAACTCAAAGAAAAGAGAGAATCTTAAAAGCTGGAAGAGAGAAGTGGCAAGTCACCTATAAGGGAGCCCCAATCAGCATAACACCTGACTTTTCATCAGAAACCCTAAAAGCCAGAAAGAATGGGATGATATATTCAAAATATGAAAGGACAAAAAATGCCAGGCAAGAGTACTTTACCCAGGCTATCCTTCCAAAATGAAGAACAAATAGTATAGTTCTCAGACAAACAAAAAATGTGGGAATTCACTACCACACGAACAGCCTTACAAGAAATTCTCAAGGAAGTACTGGGTTT